>NC_092710.1:333998229-334143152 GCF_047496885.1 Scyliorhinus torazame
CCAAGTGCAGCCTTGGCGGAGGGTTCCCTGCTGGGGGCCCACATTGAACCAGAGTCCTGGTAGATAGTGTTGTGGGCTGCGAGCGCTGGAAAACTCCCAGCTAAACGCACCCGTCCCGGGACTCTTCCGATTCGGTTAGATCGTGCCCTATAATACTGTACATAACAAAAGGCTCTTTTTACATACCTGGTGACTGTAGTTTATTGGGATCAACCAAGGACCTCGGGTATTTCAACTTAATCTAATGTTACCTGTGTCGCGACTCCGGGTCATGTGGGGCCGGAATTGACCGCGTACTGACCCCAGAGTGTTGTGACAGTGGTGTTATCACTACAATAGTGAACACACTTGATGCTTCAAACTCTTAAATTACATTGCTATTAACTTGCAGCATGATTATTCAAGCACGACAGGAACACAACAATGCAGCAATGGTTGTAAAGCACTTTGTGTCCTGAGATCGAGACGTATCATAATATTGAAAGATGCCTCCCTTCACCCCCCCCCCCACACAATAGAATGGGAAGAGGTCAGGGATGTGTAACAGAGAGAAGCTGCATTAGAACGAGGTGGGGAGAGGCCCAAAGATGGTTCATGCGGAGGGGAAGACGCATAGCAGAGAGAGAGAGCAAACTCTTTTTTAATCGGCCCTGGTCAGTAAAATATGGGAGAGTGAGTTCTGAGCGAGTGACGGTCACGATGTGACCAAACCTAAAATGGAATTGTCTGACTGCTAGCCTTGCTGTTTGTTGGCAGGGTTTCCAGTTTCACATTCCTTTACCCCAAATACAGGAGTGAGATTCTCTGGGAAGGCAGGAAGGGACATTCCCACGGGAAATCGACCCTGCCAGATGTGTGAAGCCTAACTCAAATCTCTACTCTCTTTCTCAGAATTCTGTGGCAGACCCCATAAAGACCTATAGTTATGTGTATTTTCAACACTGTGTTTTTGTAAAGGAGCACTTTTTTTAAAATGTTTTTAAGAAATATATTTTTATTTAAGTTTTTCCATTTTTTACAAATAGTGCAACAAAACGCAGGATTAGTACAGCACTGCAAAAATGTCTCCACATACACAGATACAGAGGAACAATATAGTTGGCCCAGTACAATCACTGAACTTGGCGCCTCTATACACATCACCAGAGAATAAGGGCGAGGAGGGCAAGATACACACGTTCCCACACGGCGATTGTTCGCACGAGCACGGGAATTCAGGATAAGATCTTCGCACCATATTAGGGCAGGCACCAGAACATATCTCCATCCAGTCCAGCTACACCAGAGGCACCAATAACACGCTGTGGCGTCCTCCTCTCGAATATCCGACCCTTGCGGGAGCCAATCATGGATCCTTTAAGAACCACAATATCAACAATTAAAAAGTTCACGAGGACACTAGTGCTGAAAGGATGTTTTACAAAAATGAGGAAAAGCTGCTCATTCAAAACCTCACCCAGCCTCTCAGGACATCGCGGCTAAGAAGGAATGTCCCAAACATAACGGGGCAATAAGATATGGGTACAGGACCTGGCCCAGTCTCGCACACTCTTGCACACAGGAGTCAGTGCCCCCAGCACATACCTCCTCAGCATCCAATCGGCCTCACTAATCGCACCAGTCCCACCAATACTAGATTACAGCATTAAAAAGAGCAAGCTGCACACGTGTCACATTACCGACTCAGTGTGGTTTTTGCCAAAACTGGATCACCGGTGACCCTCGCCTTCGTGATCCTATATCACACACCCGCGTCAGGAAAAATGACAATAACATGAAGGCAACAGCATAATCGCAAGGGAATGAAGTTCAGGATTATTGCTGAACTGCAGGATCCATGGTGCTTGAAAAGGCTACGCCATGACCGGATCGTCAAGTAACATTCCAGATCCTTCAGTTCCATCGAATGAAGGGCCTCCACCTCTGCCACGTCGTGTCCCGGGCAGCAAGGAACCTGACGGGTGGGGGTGACTCAACACATCCAACTCCTCACGACGAGTATCGAGGACCAGAGACCGCGTATACGGACACTCTGTCCGGCCCCTGTTCCCCGAGTCAGTCAGGATAAGCGACATACCACGCAACAGGAGTTCCAAAGACTGAAGGCGAGCCTTCTCCATGGAGAAGGATTTGTTTCTCCGTTTCCACTATTTTCTCAAGAATATGAAATGAAATGAAATGAAAATCGCTTATTGTCACAAGTAGGCTTCAAATGAAGTTACTGTGAAAAGCCCCTAGTCGCCACATTCCGGCGCCTGTTCAGGGAGGCTGTTACGGGAATCGAACCGTGCTGCTGGCCTGCCTTGGTCTGCTTTAAAAGCCAGCGATTTAGCCCAGTGTGCTAAACCAGCCCCTATTTCGCAGTTTATCAAAGTGAGGACCATAAACCACGCACCACGGAGCCGAGGCAATGGCCCACTCACCGGCAAACCCACCACTGAAAGCTGGGCACTACCCCAGCCTCCTCCGACGGCCTCAATCAAACTCGGGTTTTTTTTAAACTTATTTAATTCCGCTCCTCATTGTAATGATATGTATATAGGTACGCCAGTGAAGGGTTAATTATTACATCTCCAGTGTGATTCAAACACTTGAGGGCATTACCAGTTCCCAGTAAAAATATCAGATCTCAGGGACTCTTGGGTAGATTAGTGAGTGTTAGCAGAGAGAAGTATTGATCACAGCTCAGGGAGTAGTTTAGATTAGAGAGAGGTATCACGAGTACATTAGTTAATATTCGATTATAGATTACTTTATTAATAGTTATAGCTCTGTAGAGTGTGCAGACTCCATTTAATTTAATCGTCATTCAATACATTAGTTTTGCTTCAATCTAAAGATTGGTGGTTTCTTTATCATCAATTAGTTGGACCATTCTGGATCACAAGGCAAAGAATAACAACATATTACCACCAAGTGTAATATAACACTCATCACTAAATTCTAACCAGGGTCTTAACGGACATCGGACAAGACACATCCCCAAAGTAAGTACTTGTGGAATGTGCAGTAGGATAAAATAACAAACTAAAAGACAAATAGAACCTGAGCTAGCAAAAACGCAGCCGCTCCCCGCTCAGCATCATGTGACCCCCCCTCTAAAAATGTATTTATACCTGTTGAAACGGGCAATGGCGGAACACGTAGACAGAAGTAGATATTCCAAAACGAGGTATATTTAGATTCCATTCCACTCCACTCCACCCTGGGTCTCCTTCCCTTGACCGGCAGCTTGGTCAGGTTTTTATACAACTGGGGCACTCCTTGTGAAGGGAAAATGCTGCCCCCTTAGAGGGGGGACCTACCTCTCTAAAGGGGAAGTTAATATTCCAGGGGGAGTCACGAGAAATTGGGTAGTCCTGATCCAGGGCGCTAGCCTTGCAGCTCCAGGAGGCGGATATCGGACCGGGCTGTGGTGTTTACGTGACGAGCATCTGGGCAGCGGTGGCAATGCCGGTGTGGCCGCGGGAGTCGGCACGCGCACCACCAGCGGTGGCAGGATTCCCATCTCTGTTCCCGAGTCGGAGCTAAGCGATTCTTCGTCCGGCACCTCTGTGTCCTCGGGAATCACCGCTGAATCCTCGGCAAACAGCAGCCCTCGCCCAGCGCTGCCTCGGGGTGCCATGTGGGTTTGTACAGCAGCAGAACAAGAACCTTGCTAAGCGGGTCTCCCAGGATTCCAATGTTTGTTTCTTCATGCCGAGCTTAAAAGTTTGCACTGCCCGTTTCCCCAACCCATTCAAAGCTGGGTGTGATGGGGCGGTCCTCACATGATGGATCCCGTTGGCGGACATGAATGCCACAAATTCCGCACTCGGAAACCATTGTCCGATACCGGCACCTCGGGTATGGCATTCATGCTGAAAATGTGCCGGAGTTTCTCTATGGTGATCCGTTGTCGACTGTGTCTTGAGGGCCTCCATCCACTTTGAGTGGGCATCAACGAGGACAAGGAACATCACCCCTTGAAAGGGGCCCACAAAGTCCTATATGGAGGCGAGACAATGGACGACCTGGCCATTCCCATGGGTGGAACGGGGCTGCAGGAGGCAACGTCTGGTGTGCCTGACACTGGACGCAGCGCTGGGCCCCACGTTCGATGTCACATCGGCACTGGGCCACCAAACGTAGCTTCAAGCGACCATTGTGGAGGTCCATCAGGAGCAGGCCGGGTCCACGTTCGGGGACCCCCATGTGGGTCCTCCAAAGGAGCAGGTCATCCTCTATGACAAGCTCCTGCATCTTTGTGGCATCGGCCTTTTAGGTCCTGTGGTATAGCCCTGTGCTGAACCCCATACTGCACCATGTGATGGACGTGGGATAGCTGAGGTTTAGTTAGCGAGCCCATAAAATGGAGGGCGGCAATGACCTCACCGGCTGTCAATGGTGTAGGTCGCCTGGTCAGCAGGGGCAGACCGCTAAATGCATTGACGTGGGGAAACATGGTCCCAGAGCGATGCCCCAACATGTAATCATACACTTCGAGCAGCAATGAGCATCGCTGGATGCGGGCGGAAGCAATGAGGGGATCACCCATTCCTCCTTGGAGGGGCCTGTGGGCCGTGAGAACGGTGAAGCGATGCCCAGAATGAACAGTTCCGAGTTGCCACCTGGCACGGGCCCTGCCGAATTGCTTGTACCTTCCCTTCCCCCGGGTGCAAGACATGGCGGTCTACGCGGTAGCCGAGATACGGTACTTCTGCGGCATTGAATACACATTTCTCCCGCCGGAAATGGAAGCCGGCATTCTCAATGTTCTAGCACCTCGGCCAGGTTTTATAGGTGCCCCTGGTCAGATGAGCCAGTGATCAGAGTGTGTGTGTGTCCCACCGCGGAGCTTAGTGTAAAGGACTTCGATCCGGGGAACCGGGTAATGGTCCAGTCGAGACACATGGTTGTCCGTCATTCTAATCGCCACACAAGCGTACTACTCCATCTGGTTCCATGGCTGGATGACCGGCACTGCCCAGTCGGTGAACTGTACCGGGTGGACGATGCCCAAGTTCTCCATCCGGTCCAACTCCGTGTCCACCCTGGGTGGTGAGACGTACGGGACAGGTTGGACGTGGACGTAGCGCAGTCGGGCCATGGGGTCCACACTTATTCGGGTCACGGCTCCTTTTCTGGTGCCCTAGCCATCCTGGAATACCGACGGAAAACTCATCAGAACTCCCTCGGGGCTCTGTGGGTGCATGTGGCACACCCACTGTGAATCTCACCGCAAGTGGCGTAGGCAGTCACGCCCCAACAAGCTCGGACTGCTCCCGTGGACCACAACCAGAGGAAGGTTTGCAGACTCTATACTCTACCGGAGCCATTGCAGTGCCCGCTATTGCCAGCGGTTCCCCCGTAAAAGTGGCCAGCCTTGCGTTGGTGTCTAACAGGGTTAGCGATAGAAGGCCAGACTGAACGTACGGTGACTGACTACCGACATTGCTGCCCCAGGGGCGAGTTCCATACAGATTGGGTGCCCATTAATCCGCACGGAGATCTGGATAGGTGCCACTCTTGGCGCAGCCACGCATTGTAACTGCTGGTTGGTGCTGTCTGCATCTTCACTTAGCAAGCCCGGTCACGTGGGAGATGGTCGGGCCTCGCGGGTGGGTAGATCCTCGCAGGGCCTCCTGTCTCTCTGGTTTCCGTGGGCTGTTGCGGCCCATGCAGGCTGGTGGTCGCATTCCTTCTGGTTAGGGGAGAATGTCCGGCGGCGCCCCGGCCTCTATTACGGCGGTCTGTGTTCCTCCGGTAGGTAGCTCATTGTCCGGGGCCAGCCTCCTCCGGTCTAGCCGAATGTGATAGATGCTTGTTATTGCATCCCAGACTGAGCACTGTCAGCCTCTGGAGTTCCGCTTTCTCTGGAGATAGCTATCACCACCACGCGTTGCAGGTCCAGGTGGGCCCCAGCTAGTAATTTCCGTTCTGTAGCCGCACCACTGAGTTCACACACCAAACTGTCCCGGAGTGTCACATTTCAGTGTCACTCCGAATTCACAAGTCTCAGACAGTTTTCGGAGGTGGGACAGAAAGTCACTCATCGACCCGGCTTTGGTCTGAGCAGTGGAACCGGAAGCGGGTACGATGAGCGGTTGTTTGGGGTCAAAATGCTCCCCCACCAGGGTAACCAGGGTGGCAAACGACCGGGAATCTGGGACATCCGGGTGAGTCAGACTCTTTATCAGACTGTAGGTGGGTCCTTCTAAGCCATCAGTAATATCACCAGGTTTTTGTGGATCGCCAGTAATCGCATTTGTTCGAGAAAAAAATAGTCCATGCATTCAACATATTTACCCCAATTGTCTGTACCTGCAGCTTTCCTATGAGTGGCATTTTGATGGTTAATAGTGGGGCCTGCCGAAGCCTAAACGAGGTAGGCCGGGCGCGTAGCAACTAGAGTCGATGGCAACTCCACTGAATCCCCGTCGCCAGTGTTGAATCCCCGGTAGGCAGAACGCATAGACGAAAGTAGAAATTAGGATTATTTTGATACAATTACAGTACTCATCCACTCTCTTCAGGGTGTCCTTCCCCGGCCTGCAGCTAGGCCGAGGTTTTTATACAACTGAGGCTCTACTTATAAAGGGGAAACCCTAAAGGAGAAGGGGTAGGTCACAGAAAATTGTGATCCCGTGACCTCCATTGGGGTTATAACCATACCAATGCCCCTCGATACCAGGAGGGATGGTCTAGGGTGGCATGGTAGCACAGTGGTTAGCACTGTTGCTTCACAGCGCCAGGGTTGCAGGTTCGATTCCCAGCTTGAGGTTGTGCGGAGTCTGCACATTCTTGTCGTGTCTGCGCGGGTTTCCTCCGGGTGCTCCAGTTTCCTCCCACAATCCCGAAAGATGTGCTGTCAGGTGAATTGGACATTCTGAATTCTCCCTCTGTGTATTCATGGGGTCATGGTTAGTGCACAAGCCCGGTTTCGATCTTGCGGCCCACACTGATGTAGGAGGGCCACTCACTAGCCTAGGTTGCCCATCGCTGCCCGAATGTCCCTCAAGCGCCTGTTCCACCATTGGTAGATCGTGGACGTTACGGCCATCTACTCAAAATGTTAATTCTCTTGCCTAACAACAAAAAGGAAAAGTTGAGTGAGAGAATTCACGTTTCTGAGGCCGAGCAGGCTAAAAGCAGGTCCTGTGATCATGAACAAAGGGAGAATGTGTGAAAGCTGGAGGCGGAGGAATGTTTCAATTTGGGGCGATGACTGTAGGCCTGAACAGATTTGGCTCAAGGTTATTTGTGGGACCTTGCTGTGTGCAAATCAACTACGACAGTAGCAGTCGGTGGTTAATCGGTGAATGGTTATTATTGGTGAATGCTGCTGATTGTTGTGTGACTGCTGTTCCTCACTGACACACTTCACCAACCAATTTGTGCTCTTAGCACCTCTGTGGATGATGGGACAGGCACCTCGGTGGAATGGTGAGAGGTAAATATTCTTAGATGATTCTTGTATTGCTTGGACCAGGGAAGGCAGCTGATCTGGGCTCAATTTTGGAGGTGTGGTGATTGGATTGAAATTGCGGAGTTTTCTGGGGAATAGTTTGGGGATCAGAGGCTGAAATGAGATGCTGGATCCATGCATGGATAGATGTATCATAGATCATAGAATTTACAGGACAGAAGGAGGCCATTCGGCCCATCGAGTCTGCACTGGCTCTTAGAAAGAGCACTCTACCGAGGCCCACACCTCCACCCTATCCCCATAACCCAGTAACCCCACCCAACACTAAGGGCAATTTTGGACACTAAGGGCAATTTAGCATGGCCAATCCACCTGACCTGCACATCTTTGGACTGTGGGAGGAAACCGGAGCACCCGGAGAAAACCCACGCACACATGGGGGGAACGTGCAGCCTCCGCACAGACCGTGTAGTTGATGTGTGAATGGACTTGCTCTGATGGATGACGCAAACTTCCCCTTTTCCATCTCCACTGCTCCCATCAAATGCTGAAAATGTCTTTTTTTTTAAAATTCATTAATGGGATGTTGGCGTCACTGACTAGTATTTGCTGCCCATCCCCCAATCGCCTTGAGAAGGTGGTGATGAGCTGCCTTCTTGAACCGTTGCAGTCCCTTGTTGTCGGTACACCAAAACAACTGTTGGGGAGGGAATTCCAAGGATCTGACAGTGGAGGAACGGCGATATATTTCCAAATCTGGATGGTGGGTAACTTTGAGTGTGTCCTGCGTCCCATCCACTGTTGGGCTGTTCTGTTCAATAAAACTGGCCTCCGCAATGGTGACCTTGAAACTATCATCTATTGTTAACCAAAACTATCCGGTTTACTAATGCTCTTTTTAAGGAAGGAAATCTGCCGTCCTCACCTGGTCTGGCCTACGTGTGACTCCAGACCCACAGCAAAGTGTTTGATTCTTAACTGCCCTTTGAAATGGCCGAGCAAGCCACTCCGTTCAAGGGCAATTAGGGATGGGTACATCCCAAGAAAGAATAAAGAAAAATCCAGGCAAACATTGATCCTGGGACAATATTTACAAGTCATTCATCCCTTGACCAATTTCCACGGAAACAGATCAGATGCAAGGGCATTGGTGTCCAAGTGATTTGCCTGTTTGAAGCGGTGGACAGTAAAGCTGTTAAGAGATTGGCCGGACATGTTGCTAAGCATGATCACCGCCTCCTGCATAGCCTCCTCACTGCTGAGTGCATACACGTCACTGTGTGAGGACCTTGTCCCTTAGACTCCAGTACTGCTTCTCTGGTACGTATGGGAGTGTGTGACTCACTGAATTACAGTAACAGCCAATGTAGGGAGCAGTCGAGTGTGTTTGGGGTCTTATCAGACAGCCAGTTTTACAAGCTGGTCTCGAAGATTTCCGAACACCAGGGTGCCTATAACCCTTTCTGAATCACAGCTTAGGCCTCAGCTGGAGTAGTGTATCCATTTCTGGCACCTTAGCCTGGCTTTGGAATGTGAGGAGTGTTACAGACATGGAGGACGGGCTACCGGAGGGAAAGTTATACCTTCTCTTAATCTTCTCCACTCAGACGATTTTAAGACTTCCCGAAGCACCACTGGTGGAGGCTGCAAATAGTAACACCACTTTTTACAGCCAGAATCATAGAATCGTACAGTGCAGACTTTGGCCATTCAGCCCACAGGAGTCTGTGCTAGCTCCCTCAAAGAACAACCCAGTTAGTCCCACGGAGCTGGTTGGTAAATTTACCTGTTTTTAAAAATAAATATTTTATTAAGGTATTTGAAAATGTTTTATAACAGTAACATAAACAATGACATCAACATGGTAAAATAAACATCCCCCCCCCCCCCCCAGCCCAATCTTAACCTGATGTGACTCTTAAGTCTGGGATCTTACCTGACACCTGCCTCATGAATTCCACGTCATCCCCATTCGGAGCATATGCGTTCACAAGTACCACTCTCACCCCCTCCAGCTTCCCACTCACCATTATGTACCTACCCCCCCCCCCCCTTGTCTGACACAATTCTCCCTGCCTCGAATGCCAGTCGTTTGCTAATCAATATCGTTACTCCCCTGGTCTTTGAGACCACCAGTCCTGAGTGGAACAATTGGTTAACCCACCCCTTCCTCAATCTCGTCTGGTCTGTAACCTTTTAGGTGTGTCTCTTGTAACATTGCCACGTCCGCCTTCAGTTCCCTCAAATGCGCGAACATGCGAGCGCTCTTCACCCCCTCCCCCATCCCCGCCCTGCCGACTAGCCATCACCCTTTTTAGGCCAGCCTCGAGCTCGCTTCCTCGAGTCCCCACTCGGGCTGTCGCCGTTCCCGACCTCCCATTTGTCCCCTAGTAACCGTTCCTCCCCTGTCAGCAAAGTAACTCTTCCCCCCCCCCCCACCCCGCAGCAACACTAGAAACCCAATCCCCCAAGTCAAGTTCCAGCTTAACACCTGCTCACCCCCCACTGCGCTTCCGAGAGTCAGCTGACCCATGCTGACTCGATAACTCCCGCCCCTGACACCAAGCAGTCTGTTTCCTTATTGTACTCTTTCCCCCCCCCCCCCGCATGAATAAACATTTTAAAAGCATCACATTCCCCAGTAAACAAAATCATCACCCAAAAAGAACTAAATTCAAAGCCCATCCCCCCCCTCTAACAAGGTCCCTGCAAGACAGATCGACCTTTAACCATCCACACAGCCCATTATTTCACAAAGAGCTACTTAAATTTATATAATCCAGCACCACAAATCGCCGCCACAGTACTTCTCCAAGGTTTAAGTGCCTTTTAATTCGCCTCCAGCTTCATTTCTTTAATAAAGTTCCGTACTTCGTCTGCCGTTTCAAAGTAGAAGTCCCGTTCCTCATGTGTGACCCACAGCCGGGCTGGGTACAGCATCCCGAACTTCACCCCCTTCTTAAAGAGGGTCGTTTTTGCCCGATTGAACTCTGCTCGCCTCTTGGTCAAATCGACTCATGATAGATGCGCAAGTCACAGTTCTCCCACTTGCTGCTCCGTTCTTTCTTGGTCTACCGCAAAACGTGTCCCTTGTCCATGAAACGGTGAAAACGTACCACCATGGCCCTCGGCGGCTCGTTCGCTCGGGGCTTCCTTGCGAGGGCTCTGCGCGCTCTGTCCAATTCCAGGGGCTGAGGGAATGCCCCAGCCCCCATCAACTTCTCCAACATGTCCGTCACATAGGCCCTCGCATCCGATCCCTCACTGCCTTCAGGGAGGCCAACAATTCTGAGATTCTGCCTCCTGGACCTATTCTCCACGTCCTCCAGCTTCTCCTGCATTCTTTTCTGGCGGTCGTTCATCATCCTTACCTTGTTTTCCAGCACGGTTATATACTCCTCGTGCTCAGACAACTTCTGCTCGACCTGGATTGCTCTCCCGTGGGTTTCCTGATTCTGAACCACTTGATCAATCGAAGTCTTAATCGGGTCCAGCGTGTCCTTCTTCAGCTTGGCGAAGCAATCCTCGAAAAGCTTCACCAGCTGCTCCATCGACCACTGTGCCGTCTCCCCGCGGCCCTTGCTCTCCGCCATGCTGTCCCGTGTTACCAGCTCTGCTTGTGTCTCTCTTAAAGGACTTTGTCGTCTCACACGGCCACTTCTAGTCCAATTCTCCATACACCGGAGGAGGATTTCTCCTTACTGTCTCACTCTTCACTGATTTATCCCATAAAATCCGAAAAGAACCAGGGGAAAAAGGTCCAAAAGTCCGTTACAGGTGGGAGCTATCAAATGTGCGATCTAGTCCTCCATGGCTGCCACCGGAAGTCGCTAAATTTCCCTGTTAATTACATCTGGAAAAGACCTTTCTGTAAGTGGCTGGGCTAATCATCCTCCACTTACTGCAATTTTCAATGACTGGCCCCTGATCCTGTTACTGTGACCCCGTTTTTTAGATTCGCTGATCAACGGAACAATCTCTGTGTCTACCCTATCCAGCCCCTTCAGAACTTTGCAGGTTTTTAATGAGATCACCTCTCAATCTTCTACAGTCCAGAAAATATAAGCCCAATATCCTGACCCTTTCATCATAGGACAACCCCCTCATCCCAGGGACCAATCTAGTAAACATTTGCTGTACCACCTCCAATGCAGGTATATCCTTTCTAAGGATTCTGACCAACATGGCAGATGAATTGAGGGCACATATTAAAACATGGGGGGTATGATGTCATTGCTGTCACTGAGACCTGGTTGAGAGAGGAGCGGGATTGGCAGCTCATTATTCCAGGATGCAGGATCTGGAGCCAAGATAGGGAATGAGGTAAAAAAGGAAGGGGTATCGCAATTTGATCAAGGAATCAATTACGGGTAAGGACGGATGACATCTTAGAAGGCTCTTCAACTGAAGCCATATGGGTAGCGTAAAAGTAATAGGGTAGTGACATTTCAACTTCCCCAATATTAGATGGGGGAGTCATAGTGTGGAAGGTTTAGAGGGAGCGGAATTCTTAAAATGCACCCATGAGAACATTTTAAGTCCATACGTAGAAGGACCTGCAAAAGAGGGGTGGTCCTGGACTTAATTTTCGGGAACGAGGCCAGGCAAGTGGTGGAAGTACCAGTGGGGAGCATTTTGCAGACAGTGATCATAACTCCGTTAGATTCAAGATTGTTATGGAAAATGGATGGGCCGGAGATCAAAGTTCTAAACTGAGGGAAGGCCAATTTTAATAAGATCAGATATGATTTGGCCAGAGTGGAGTGGTTGCAGGCAGTGTTGGGTAATTCTGAGACCGAACAATGGGACGTATTCAAGAAGAAAATAGAGAGAGTACAGGGCCAACATGTTCCAATAAAGAAAAAGTTTGGGACCAACAAATCCAGGGAACCCTGGATGGCGAGGGAAATATGGCACTGGATAAGGAGAAAACGCACTGGGAGCACTGGGGAAGCCCTAGAGCCTGGAATGTGCAAGAGGGAACTTAAAAAGGAAATTAGGAGAGCAAAAAGAGGACATGAAAGGATACTGACAGGTAAAATAAAGGAAAATCCTAAATTGTTTTACAAGTACATTGAGGGTAAAAGAATAGCTAGGGAAAGAGTAAGGACCACAGTGGTAATTTGTGCCTGGAGCCGGAGGCTGGGTCTCGATTCAGACTCAATGGGCCGAAGGGCCTTTTCTGCATTGTATTTTTCTATTTTCTGTGATGTAGGTAGGGTTCTAAATGAATACTTTGTGTCCGTGTTCACCCGTGAGAGGGACGGTGTGGGTACAGAAATCAGGGAGAAGGACTGTAATAAAATTAAAGAGATTAACATAGATAGAGAGGAGGTTCTGAGTCGTCTGGCAGGCTGTAAAGGTAGATAAATTTCCAGGGCCAGATGAAATGCATCCCAGGCTAAGTGAGGCAAGAGAGGAAATAGCAGGGGGACTGGCAATAATTTTCAATTCCTCGCTGGCCACAGGAGAGATGCCGGAGGACTGGAGGATAACCAATGTGGTTCCATTATTCAAGAAGTGAGGAAGGGATAAACAAGGAAACGACAGGCCAGTTAGTCTAACTTCAATGGTGGGGACCTATTGTGGGTTGAGAGTCAGAATTAATCTGCATATGGAGAGGCAGGGATTAATCGAGAACAGTCAGCATAGTTTTGTTAAGTGGAGGTCATGATTGGTGAGGTGTGTAGATGAGGAAAATGCAAATACCTAGACACCAGCATCGGGTGAAGCATACAAGAGTGTAGTATTAATCAGGTCAATCCATAAGAGGGTCATTTAGGAGCATGGTAACAGTGGAGAAGAGCTGTTCTTGTGTGTTCTCAGACTTCTGTATCTCCTGCCCGATGGAAGAAGTTGGAAGAGTGAGTAAGCCGGGTGGGAGGGGTCTTTGATTATGCTGACCACTTTCCCCAGGCAGCGGGAGGTGTAAATAGAGTCAATGGATGGGAGGCAGGTTTGTGTGATGGACTGGGCAATGTTAATGACTCTCTGAAGTTTCTTGCGGTCTTCGGCCGAGCAGTTGCCATACCAGGCTGTGATGTAGCCAGATAGGATGCTTTCTATGGTGCATCTGTAAAAGTTGGTAAGAGTCAATGTGAACATGCCGAATTTCCTTCGTTTCCTGAGGAAGTATAGGAACTGTTGTGCTTTCTTGGTGGTAGCGTCGACGTGGGTGGACCAGGACAGGTTTTTGGAGATGTGCACCCCTAGGAATTTGAAACTGCTAACCATCTCCACCTCGGCCCCGTTGATGCTGACAGGGGTGTGTACAGTACTTGGCTTCCTGACGTCAATGACCAGCTCTTCAGTTTTGCTGGCATTGAGGGAGAGATTGTTGTTGTTGCACCACTCCACTAGGTTCTCTATCCCCCTCATGTATTGTGACTCGTTGTTATTCGCGATCCGGCCCACTATGGTCATATCGTCAGCAAATCTGTAGATGGAGTTGGAACCAAATTTTGCCACGCAGTCGTGTGTGTATAGGATGTGATAGCACTGGAAAGGGTGCAGAGGAGATTTTAGTTATTTAGTTGTTTTCCTTGGAGCAGAGGAGACTGAGGAGGGACATGATAGAGATGTATAAAATTATGAGGGGAATAGATAGACAGAAAGAAATTTTCCCCTTGTGGAGGGGCCAATGATCAGGTAAGGGCCAGGAGGTTTAGAGGGGATGTGAGGAAAAACCTTTTCACTGGGAGGGTGGTGGGAGTCTGGAACTCGCTGCCTGAAAGGCTGGTGGAGGCAGAGACCCTCATACCATTTAAGAAGTATTCAGGTGTGCTCTTGCGATCCCAGTGCATACAAGGCTCTGGGCCTTGCGCTAAACATAGGATTCAAAGTTAGATGGTTGTTTTTGACCAGTGCAGACGCAATGGGCCGAAGGGCCTTTTCTGTGCTCTATGATTCTTTGGGCGCGATTCCCTTGTGCTCTCGCTTGAGCGCGATGCAGCAATGTGGCCAGAGAATTCTGGGAGAGGCCTCCAGCGGACTTCCCGACAGCTTCCGCACCTCGTGGGATTCACCCAAATCCCATGAGATGTCGGAGTCGGAACTCCGCCCAAAACAGGCGGGACCGAATGATGCTCGCAGAAGTAGGTTGTAAACCTACATACGACCTACCTGCCCGGGATTCACCGGCCTCCGTCGAATCTCTGGCCTTCTAACAATTCTAAGGGCGGGATTCTCCAACCGCGTCCACCCAGCAACCAGAGAAACCCGCCCGAGGTCCGTGGATCTTTCCATTGTCAGCGTCTCGCCCATGGTGTTCGCGGAGCGGGAGAATCCAGCCGGGCCAAACCGGTGAGAAACTCCCCAGGGTCCAAAAACTCGCTGACAGAGCCAGCGGGAAACTCCCTGAAAAGCCCGCCACAAATGAACTGAGATATGTTCGGGGAGAATCGCGCCCATCGACTCAGCTGTTTTGAGCACACAGTGCTCCAGATGTGATCGCAGCAAAACTCTGTACAACTGGAGCAAGACTTCTTTGTTCTCCAATCCCCGTGCAATAAAGGCCAACATGCCATTTGCCTTCCTAATTGCTTGCTGCATCTCCAAGCTAACTTTCTGCGATCCCTGTACCAGCACACCCAAATCTCTCTGAACATCAACAATTACTTACAAGTTACACATCTTTTACAAAATATTCTACTTTTTCATTCTTACAACCAAGGTGAATAACTTTATACTTCTTGCGTTATACCCCATCATTGACTTCTGCACAGAAGCAGTGAAAATGTGTCAGTGTTGATGTCAGTCAGTTATGATTAACGCGGGTGTTGCAGTTACTCCTGTGAAAAGTTTGAGTTCAGGCTCGAGTGCACCTGGCAATGAAGCCGATTTGATGGATCTCGTGTCCCCAGGCTAGAGAAAGGATATTGCCATTCCTGACTGCGGAGGGTGCATGTGTGCAATCGTTGTTCACGCTTTCACCCCATCACGGGGCAGCACGGTAGCCTTGTGGATAGCACAGTTGCTTCACAGCTCCAGGGTCCCAGGTTCGATTCCGGCTTGGGTCACTGTCTGTGCGGAGTCTGCACATCCTCCCCGTGTGTGCGTGGGTTTCCTCCGGGTTCTCCGGTTTCCTCCCACAGTCCAACGATGTGCAGGTTAGGTGGATTGGCCATGATAAATTGCCCTTAGTGTCCAAAATTGCCCTTGGTGTTGGATGGGGTTACTGGGTTATGGAGATAGGGTGGAGGTGTTGACCTTGGGGAGGGTGCTCTTTCCAAGAGCCGGTGCAGACTTGATGGGCCGAATGGCCTCCTTCTGCACTGTAAATTCTATGAGACAGAAAAAAAACACCCTTTCCCAATCCTCCTCCCTTCTGGGTGGAGCCAAGGCATTGGAAAGGGGTTAAACTGTTATCTGAAAGGGAAGGATGTGGAGGATTATGGGGCGAAGACAGGAGAATGGCACTAGTTCACTTGGAGAGCCGGTGCCAACACGATGGGCTGACTGGCCTCCTATGCAGTAACGTTCTATTGTTTACAGCAACTCTTCCCCCTCCCCAACAGCTCCTCCCTGGCTGACTGAAAGATAGCAGTTTTGTTTTGCTGGTTTCTTGGTTCAGCACCTATGCAGCAAATCAGTGTCTCATTGCTTCCTACATAATGCAGAGATGGGTTGTACTGACTGGGATGAAATGAGTGTGGTCACAGTTGCCGTTCTGTGCGCTTGCTGAGCTGTGAGTGAAGCTGCTCCTTGGGTTTGCTTTTGGTTCTTGTCTCACTAAGTGTTCAGTCAGTCTGTCTGCCGAGACATTGGAGAATGGCGGGAGTGACAGAGCCCCTGATATCCAGGTCACTGTCGTTGTTGCACTGGGTTACCCTCTGGTACAGCCCGGTCTGGGGAAATGTGGGTCAATTCTCACACTCAGACCCATGAAGGAGTAACTGACAGCACGGAATGATTAAAGCCCAAATTAAAGCTCCCTCTCGTCTCTCCCCTCATCAGATTACAGAGAACCATATAGGACAGCTGGAGGCCATTCAGCCCATTGTCTTTGTACCAACTCTTTTTGAATCTAGTTCGTCCCCATTGTCCGTGTGAACGTCCCCTTTTCGCTAATTATCTAGTTCCCATCTCTAAGTTATTATTCCATCCGCTTCCACTGTGCTCTCAGGCAGTACATTCCATATTTTAGCAATGCACTGTGTATTTTAAAACACAAATTCTCCTCCTCCTCCCACTCCTGGTTATTTTCCCCATTCCTTAAATCTCCGTCCCCTCGTTACTGACCCTCCAGTCAATGGAAATGCTTTCTCGTTCTTTATTCTTCTCAAAACCCTTCTTTATTTAGAATTGCTGTATTAAATCTTCCGTGGGGTAACTGGGAATGGGCAGTAAATGCCGACCCTGCCAGCAACGCCCACCTCTTGAGAATAAATTTACAAAAGATGTGCCAATTTCAAAAGTTTGGACTGAGATGGGTCTCTTTTCCCACGGAATGAGAAAGCTGTGGGGTGACTAATAAAAGATGCTGCAGCTTACAGATTCGCCAATATGTTATGGTGCAGAAGGAAGCCATCCGGCCCATCCTGAATGCAACAACTCTCCAAAAAGAGCATCGGGAGTTGCTTCCGTTCCCCGGCCTTTTCACCGTATTCCTGCACAATGTTTCTATTTAAATAATCATCTAATGCCCTCTTGAATACCTCAGCTGAACCTTCCTCCACCGCACGGCCAGGCAGTACATTCCAGGACCAAACCACTCAGCGTGAAAACGTTTTCTCTCATGTCATATTTGCATCTTTTGCACATTACTTTAAATCTGTGCCTTCCAGGGCAGCACGGTGGCGCAGTGGGTTAGCACAGCTGCCTCACGGTGCTGAGGTCCCAGGTTCGATCCTGGCGCTGGGTCACTGTCCGTGTGGAGTTTGCACATTCTCCCCGTGTTTGCGTGGGTTTTGCCCCCACAACCCAAAAATGTGCAGGGTAGATGGATTGGCCACGCTAAATTGCCCCTTAACTGGAAAAAATAATTGGGTACTCTAAATTTATTTTATAAAAAAAAAAAAATCTGTGCCCTCTCGTTCTTGATCCTTTTACAAGTGGATACAACTTCTCCCTATCCACTCTGTCCAACCTCCTCATGATTTTGAACATCTCTATCTAATCTCTTCTTGGTCTTCTCTCCAATGAGAACAGTCCCAGCCTCTCCAATATATCCTCTTAACTGAAGTTTCTCAACCCTGAAACTATTCTTCACGGTAGCACAGTGGTTAGCACTGTTTCTTTACAGCTCCAGGGACCCAGGTTCGATTCCCGGCTTGGGTCACTGTCTGTGCGGAGTCTGCACGTTCTCCCCGTGTCTGCGTGGGTTTCCTCGGGTGCTTCAGTTTAATAACAATAATCTTTAGTGTCACAAGTAGGCTTACATTAACACTGCAATGAAGTTACTTCGAAAAGCCCCTAGTCGCTGCACTCTGGCGCCTGTTTGAGTACACTGAGGGAGAATTCAGAATGTCCAGTTCACCTAACAGCACATCTTTGGACTGTGTGAGGAAACCGGAGCACCCGGAGGAAACCCACGCCGACGCGGGGAGAACGTGCAGTCTCCGCACAGACCGTGACCCAAGCCGGAAATCGAACCTGGGACCCTGGTGCTGTGAAGCAACAGTGCTAACCACTGTGCTACCATGCTGTCCATTTCCTCCCACAAGTCCCGAAAGACGTCACAGACAAACACCGAAGGGAGGGGAGGGGTGAATACAAATAAGGATGAGGGTCAAAAGTTAAGAGTCTTTGCTTCCGATGTTGGTTTTTCAGTACACTTTCTTCACCGCAGGTTTAGCTGGATCCTATTATACAAGTTCCCTTCCCAGTTGGATCTCTTCACCGGGCTGCCAAAATCAAAACTGAAGCCAAACGTGAGCCTTGGGACTCTGAAAAACATATTCATCACCACCGGTTACCCGGCAGAGCACAGCCTTTTGGGCCAATTCATTGGCCTACCAGCCAGTCAATCAAACTGAGGCCGACCAATTTGCAATCACCAGTTTAAAGCAACACAACCGTTTGGATTATTCTGTTTGAATTGAAAGTGCAGGCTTCTTACAGGCTGCTTGCCTTAAAGTGAGATGTCCATCAATTATCCATAGACCATAAGTGCAACAGCAAAATAAAAGAAAGGGGAAAATAAGGGAATAAACAATAAGGGCCCTTACATACTTCCAGCACAAAGAATTAAACTTCAGGGCACAGACGTTTTGATATGAGGATTGCAAGACATAAATCACAAACACATCTCCATCCTATTATACAAGCTCCGTTCCCCGGTTCTACATTGATAACTAGTCAGCCCTTAAACCTGTGACAAAGCATCCATCATCACATTCTCCCCTCCAGGGATGTGTACAATGTTAACATTGAACTGCTGTAAAAATAAACTCTAATGGACTAATCTAGCATTCTGGGTTTTAAACTTCTCTATAGATGCAACTGGATTATGGTCTGTGTAAACCAAGCTTGTATCGCCACGTCGGACACCTATTTCAGAGTGCTGAAGGGCTACTAGCAAGGCCACCGCTTCCTTTTCAATGGTAGAACACTTTATTTGCAAGGATTTGGGGCGCGATTCAACGGAAAGATTTCCAAGTTCACTTGTGGCAGGTTTTCCAGGGAGTTCCCCACCGGTATGAGATCCCCACCGGTATTCATAACACTTAGTCACTTTTTGGGGAGAATTTCTTACTGGTTTAGCTCACACTTAGAAATTTTTTCAGCACTAGGGAGCTGAAATCCGAGGTCGGGCCGCCATTTTGAAAGGGTACCCCGATCTCTAAGTGAGCGTGTGGGTCCCCCTTGGGAAATGTCATCCCTCCCCCCCCCCCCCCCCACCACCCCACACATGGACACGATCCCACACCCCCGAAGTGAGGACACCACGGACCCCCCCACCTGTCACCCCCTAACTTCCCGGAGGCTCCTACTTACCTGCCCTGCACACCTCCCAACCTGAAAACCCCCCTCCATCTTCCTTCCATGGGCATGGCCCCCCCCCCTTGGGACCTGATCCTTGGCCATGCCACCCAGGCACCTTGGCAGCACCAGGGTGGTGGTGCTATCTGGACAGTGCCAAGGTGCTCGTGTTCCGGGGAGGGCTTGGAGGTCACCCAGCGCTATCCATGACCACCCAGGGGCCCCAAAGGCCCATGAGACCCCCCCCCCCCATCCCCGCCGGGTGTCATTCTGCCTGGTCCACGTTCTTGTGACCAGCACTGATTGGCGCCCGGCTGCAGCCTCCAGGGGAGGCCGGTGAATCGAGGAAGGCCAGTAGTCCGCGGATAGGTAGGCCTGAAGTAGGTTTACGACCCACTTTAGTTGGCGCAGTTTGGTCCCGCCCTTTTGGACGTAGTACCGAATCCGACTTCTTGTGGGACTTGGTTGTATCCCGCGAGGTGCGGAGGCTGCCATGAGGCCCACAGGAGGCTTCACCTGAGTGCAACACGGCCAGGGAATCTTGCCCTTAATTTAAAAATAAAAAAAATACTCTGTGGGCCCCTCTATTCCTGCACCATCGTCTTGTAGTAGCACTTCTACTATCCCCAGGCCACTGGCATCTGTGCCCATTTTCAGTGGTCTGGAAAAGTCACGGAGCGGCCCGCACACTGGTTCATCCAATAACATGGCCGTCATTCTCTCAAACTCCACTTGGTATTCGGTGGACCACAGCAGTTTCACTTGTTTCTGCAATATGGCCAACATGCACTGTATTTCAGTCTTTAACTGAGCCAGGACTCCGTGATTTTAGTCAGGATGGCTGTGGCTTCAGTGGGTTTACAGTTTCCTATGGTCTGCATCATGAGTTTCTCACGTGCCCCTGAGTCACAACGCAAGTGAATTGACCAATAATTCTTAGAAAAATACTTGGAAGGTCTTGGCCCTTGGCTGCGCAATAATCACAGTCCCCAGGCTGGTAAATGCAAACATGATTACTGTTTGCTTATGCCAAGAACTGTCATGTAATATGCAGTAAAAACAACTGGTTAACAACAAGCTAATACCTACTACCCACTTTAATTGCCCCACAATTTTACCACACACACAAGACAGACAAACACAGAGGGGGGGGGGGGGAAAGGGGTGCATACAAATAAGGATGAAAGTCAAAAGTTAAGAGTCTTTACTTACGATGGTGGTTGTTTAGCATACTTTCTTCACAGAGAAAGCTTGCAGATCAGAGTCTTTGATTTGCAGCCTGTAATGGTTTTCTTTGTAAATTCATTCATTCAGGGTCCCTGTTGTTTAGAAAATGCATTAATAATAATCTTTATTATTGCCACAAGTAGGCTGACATTAACACCGCAATGAAGTTACTGTGAAAAGCCCCTAGTCGCCACATTCCGGCGCCTGTGCGGGTCACAGAGGGAGAATTTGGATTGTCCAATTCACCTAACAAGCACTCGTTTTGGGACTTGTGGGAGGAAACCGGAGCACCCGGAGGAAACCCACGCGGACACGGGAAGAACGTGCAGACTCCGCACAGACAGTGACCCAAGCCGGGAATCCAAGGAGTGGCCAGCGTGTCTAGTCTCCGTTTTTGGCGACCAGTATTAATTTACGGCGGCACGAGGCCTGGTTTGTGTGGCCGGTAAATACTGGGAGCCGGGAGACTGTGGCCTCAAATGGCTGCAAATATTTAAATGAGCCTAATGGTTTAATGGCCTAATGGTCATTTACGTATGATTATCTGGATCACATCCCGCGAGGGCATGATCCAGACCATGCCAGGCACCACGGGTCTCTCCTGCTATGCACCCTGCGTAACAGGATCGGCACTGGGCACAATGCGGTGGAAACAATTGAGCCCATTATTTTGTGGACAGTGGGCAGCATAATCAAACATCACTCCCACTCTCTCTTCCAACTTCTTCCATTGGGCAGGAGATACAGAAATCTGAGAACACGCACTGACAGATTCAAAAACAGCTTCCCCGCTGTTACCAGACTCCTGAATGACCCTCGTGGACTGAACTGATCTCTCCACACATCTTCTCTACTGAGTAGCACTACACTCCGTATGCTCCACCCGATCTCTTTGTCTATGTATTTACATTGTGTATTTATATATGCCCTATGTCTTTTCATGTACGTAATGATCTGACCGGACTGTACGCAGAACAATACTTTTCACTGTACCCCCGACATCGAATTAACAACACAGAAGCATTCAGCTCAACTGTTACGTGTGACGGGCAGCACGGTGGCACAGTGGGTTAGCACAGCTGCCTCACGGTGCCGAGGTCCCAGGTTCGATCCCGGCTCTGGGTCACTGTCCGTGTGGAGTTTGCACATTCTCCCCGTGTTTGCGTGGATCTCACCTCCACAACCCAAAGATGTGCAGGCTAGCTGGATTGGCCACGCTAAATTGCCCCTTAATTGGAAAGAATGAATTGGGTACTCTAAATTTATAAAAAAGAAACTGCTACGTGTGACAACAGTGGCTACACTTGAAAACCGACTTCGGTGGCTGTGAAATACTTCCCCTTTAATAATTAAAAGGGAAGGGCAGCCTAAGTGATGGAGGAATTTCCAGTCAGCAGTAAAAATGCACCACCGTTTTAACGGTTCTAGGGAAAGGAATTTGGGGACTTGCGTTTTATTTTTTGCCGGTTGTTATTTTTCAGGAACCTTTGTGTCGGCCTTCATGGTGCTGTGTGGAGCGGAGACCGACCTGCCCGACCGTCACGTGTGCTGCGTTTTCCTGATCAATGTGGCTGCTGCACTCATTCAGATCCTCACGGCAGTAGTGATGGTGGGCTGGATTATGAGTATATTCTGGGGAATGGACATGGTCATCCTAGCCAGTAAGTGGAAGCTGCCATTCAATAATCTCCTTCCCTCCTCGGCCTGTCCCCACAATCAATGAGGGTCATTGTGGCGTTTGATTGACCGTGTGAATCGGCGGGTATCAGATTGACGTAATGTTCCACCCCTCTCCTGATCTACTTCATTGGTAACCAGCGCCAGGAAAGATTTAGATCGGGCTCCTGATTCCCCGTCGCACATTACACTATCGCACGGTGAAAATTCAGCCCCGTTTAAATTTGACTTTGAACCCAACCCAAGGTGCAGGGTGGTCTTATCATAATATCACTTCAGTGTCATGATCTGATGAAAATCCCACCACCAGATCCCTCCATGGCCTTACCTCTCCCTATCTCTGTCATCTCTTCTACCCCACATCCTCTGGATATCTGCAATCTTCCAATTCTGCCCTTTTGATCATCCCCAATTTTAATTACTGCACCATTGGTGGTGATGTCCACAGCTGCCTAGGTCCTAAGCTCTGGGACTTTTTCCCAAAACCCCCTCTGTCACTACCGTCCTTCTTTACAACACTCCCTATGTCATTATCAAGCCCCCACTCCAAAATCACCCCAGTCAGAAAATCCATCCACGTTGGCATGACAGCAGGGCAGCGTGGAGCCTGACTGGTCTGCTTGGGCATGCACCTGGTGAACAGACCTCCCAGGGGAGCCCAGGTGAGTGCAGCGCACAGCGGAGGGAGGATCTTGATGGGGCACTGCCCCCTGGGGCAGGGGGCGGGGGAGAGGTTGCAGGGGGAATGTTCCAGGGTGAAATCCTTTGTGCTGGGGCAGGCAAATCCGAGGCCAGAGATGGTTCATGGGACCCACCCCTTGAATTTATTCCCAAATCTGGGAATATTGGGCGGGGTAACAAGTGTGTGTGTGTGTGTCAGTGTGTGTGTGTCAGACCCATAGCAGATTCCTGTTCAGCATTCATTGTTCCGCAAACAATCCAGGGAATGTTACACTCACTAAATCTAGGAGTGCGTTCAAGTGTCGCTCACTCCCTGGGTGGGGCTTTACGGCGCCCCCTGCTGACGGGAATTTCCAGTCCTGCCAAAATTGATGGACCTTTGCCCAGCTCGCTGCATCTTCCAGTCCCGCCTCCTGCTGCGGCAGACCAGTAAAAGTTGATGTGTGATAAGAACAAATTCCTGGTATCAGGAATGACTGGTATGAATCTGAGACACCGAAGCTTACTCTCCATTTCTATTTGAAAAGTAATCCCTTTCCTGCGCTGTGTCCAGCACTTCATTGCTCCGTTGAAAAAAAAAAAATCCAAACTGTAGTGAGCTGTGGGACGGGGTACTGCGATACGGAGGCCCAGAGCCTGCCGTAGTGAGCTGTGGGGCGGGGTACTGCGATACGGAGGCCCAGAGCCTGCCGTAGTGAGCTGTGGGACGGGGTACTGCGATACGGAGGCCCAGAGCCTGCCGTAGTGAGCTGTGGGGCGGGGTACTGCGATACGGAGGCCCAGAGCCTGTCGTAGTGAGCTGTGGGACGGGGTACTGCGATACGGAGGCCCAGAGCCTGCCGTAGTGAGCTGTGGGACGGGGTACTGCGATACGGAGGCCCAGAGCCTGCCGTAGTGAGCTGTGGGGCGGGGTACTGCGATACGGAGGCCCAGAGCCTGTCGTAGTGAGCTGTGGGAGGGGGTACTGCGATACGGAGGCCCAGAGCCTGCCGTAGTGAGCTGTGGGACGGGATACTGCGATACGGAGGCCCAGAGCCTGCTGTAGTGAGCTGTGGGAGGGGGTACTGCGATACGGAGGCCCAGAGCCTGTCGTAGTGAGCTGTGGGACGGGATACTGCGATACGGAGGCCCAGAGTCTGCCGTAGTGAGCTGTGGGAGGGGATACCGCGATACGGAGTCCCAGAGCCTGCCGCAGTGAGCTGTGGGAGGGGATACTGCGATACGGAGGCCCAGAACCTCCCGTAGTGAGCTGTGGGGCGGGGTACTGCGATACGGAGGCCCAGAGCCTGCCGTAGTGAGCTGTGGGAGGGGGTACTGCGATACGGAGGCCCAGAGCCTGCTGTAGTGAGCTGTGGGACGGGGTACTGCGATACGGAGGCCCAGAGCCTGCCGTAGTGAGCTGTGGGACGGGATACTGTGATACGGAGGCCCAGAGCCTGCCGTAGTGAGCTGTTGGACGGGGTACTGCGATACGGAGGCCCAGAGCCTGTCGTAGTGAGCTGTGGGACGGGATACTGCGATACGGAGGCCCAGAGCCTGCTGTAGTGAGCTGTGGGAGGGGGTACTGCGATACGGAGGCCCAGAGCCCAGAGACTGTCGTAGTGAGCTGTGGGAGGGGGTACTGCGATACGGAGGCCCAGAGCCTGCCGTAGTGAGCTGTGGGATGGGATACTGCGATACGGAGTCCCAGAGCCTGCTGTAGTGAGCTGTGGGAGGGGATACTGCGATACGGAGGCCCAGAACCTCCCGTAGTGAGCTGTGGGGCGGGGTACTGCGATACGGAGGCCCAGAGCCTGCTGTAGTGAGCTGTGGGAGGGGACTAAGCGATGCGGAGGCCCAGAGCTTGCCTTAGCGCCCCCTCCTGGAACTCTCCCACTGCCCCAAGGCCCTGAAGAGATGCCTGGGGTTCTTCTATTACTATGCCCAGTTGGTCCCCAACTATGCAGACAAGGCCAATCCACTTATTAAATCCACCATTTTTCCCCTGACGGCTGAGGCTCGCCTGGCCTTCAACCACATCAAGGCAGATATTGCCAAAGCCGCGACGCACGCTGTTGACGAGTCCATTCCGTTCCAGGTGGAGAGCGATGCGTCGGACTTTGCTCTGGCCACTACCCTCAACCAGGCAGGCAGGCCCGTGGCTTTCTTCTCCCCTACCCTCCATGCCTCCGAAATTCGACACTCCTCCGTCGAATAGGAAGCCCAGGCCATTGTGGAAGCTGTGCGGCATTGCCTTCATGTTTAACAACACACAGCGGGGCAAAATCAAGAATGACAAGATTCTGAGGTGGAGGATCAAGCTCGCCACCTACAACTACGAGATCTTGTACCGACTGGGGAAGCTCAATGAGCCCCCAGATGCCCTATCCCGCGGTACATGTGCCAGCGCACAAGTAGACCAACTTCGGGCCCTCCACAATGGCCTCTGTCACCCGGGGGCCACCCATTTTTTTCACTTTATCAAGGCTCGCAGCCTGCCTTACTCCATCGAGGCGGTCAGGACCGTGACCAGGGACTGCCAGGTCTGCGCTGAGGGCAAACCGCACTTCTATCGGCCAGACAGAGCACACCTGGTGAAGGCCTCTCACCCCTTTGAGCGCCTCAGCGTCGATTTCAAAGGGCCCCTCCCCTCCACTGACCGTAACGTGTACATCCTCAACATTGTTGACGAGTACTCACGATTCCCCTTTGCCATCCCATGCCTGACATGACCTCTGCCACCGTCATCAAGGCCCTGCACAGCCTCTTCACCTTGTTCGGGTTCCCCACTTACATCCATAGCAATCGGGGTTCCTCCTTCATGAGCGACGAGTTGCGTCAGTTCCTGCTCAGCAAGGGCATCGCCTCCAGCAGGACGACCAGCTACAACCCCCGGGGAAACGGACAGGTGGCGAGGGAGAACGTGATGGTCTGGAAGGCCGTCCTCCTGTCCCTACGGTCTAGACGTCTCCCAGTCTCCCGCTGGCAGGAGGTCCTCCCCGATGCGCTCCACTCCATCCGGTCGCTCCTGTGCACTGCCACCAAGGAGACTCCTCACGAGCGTATGTTTGCCTTCCCCAGGAAGTCCATCTCCGGCGTCTCGCTCCCGTCCTGGCTGATAGTCCCTGGGCCCGTCCTCTTCCGGAAGCATGCGAGGAGTCATAAATCGGATCCCCTCGTCGAGAAGGTCCTGCTCCTCCATGCCAATCCACAATTTGCCTACGTGGCACATCAATCACGACGGGCGACAGGACACAGTCTCCCTCCGGGATTTGGCACCTGCAGGTTCCCCAACCATCACCACCACCCCCGGTCCTACACCATCTCCGTCCACCAGTACCCGGCTACTTCAAGATCTGGCACCCGCAGGCCCACCGACGACCATCACACCTCTGATCTCCGCCTCTGCCCCAGTTTGGGATCAGAGGCCAGGAGGCTTTCAGAGCCCAGGAGGGGTAATGTGATTGGAGGCCCAGAGCCTGCCGGAGTGAGCTGTGGGAGGGGGTACTGCGATTGGAGGCCCAGAGCCTGCCGGAGTGAGCTGTGGGAGGGGGTACTGCGATTGGAGGCCCAGAGCCTGCCGGAGTGAGCTGTGGGAGGGGGTACTGCGATTGGAGGCCCAGAGCCTGCCGGAGTGAGCTGTGGGTGGGAGTACTGCGATTGGAGGCCCAGAGCCTGCCGGAGTGAGCTGTGGGAGGGGGTACTGCGATTGGAGGCCCAGAGCCTGCCGGAGTGAGCTGTGGGTGGGAGTACTGCGATTGGAGGCCCGGAGCCTGCCGTAGTGAGCTGTGGGAGGGGGTACTGCGATTGGAGGGCTAGAGCCTGCCGTAGTGAGCTGTGGGAGGGGGTACTGCGATTGGAGGCCCAGAGCCTGCTGTTGTGAGCTGTGGATGGGGGTACTGCGATTGGAGGCCCAGAGCCTGCCGTAGTGAGCTGTCGGAGGGGGTACTGTGATTGGAGGACTAGAGCCTGCCGTAGTGAGCTGTGGATGGGGGTACTGCGATTGGAGGCCCAGAGCCTGCCGTAGTGAGCTGTGGGAGGGGGAGGTCAAGAAAACTACTTGTTTTAAGCTGGCTGGCAATCACTGGAGGAGCAGGTTTTTTGAAACATTGGATATGTGTGTGGACACTGAATCTGGTTTATGTTCCAACAGATGGGAATGAGTGACGATGGGAGGGGAGGGTGCGGGATGTTGACTTCCTTCAACGTATGACTTTTGTTCCAAGACAAATGTGTTTTTGTTTCCTGCAGGCTACAGAGAGCAGGGGATCCCGCACCATGTGTAGCCCTGTGAACACCTCCAGAGGTTCAGTTACTCGCCGACGCCCCTCTCCCCTTTTCCACAGGCAGCCATTGCTGGGAACCCGATTGGACATCTGTTCAGCACCTCCAGGCTTCGGGAAGCCAGAAGGCCCTCACGACAGGCCTGTTTTTTTTTTTTCAACAGTTTAAACTACACGGGCCAGGAAGGGGGGGGATTGAAAATAAACACAGGTCAATGGAAAAGATGCCCTAGGTCCCCCCCGCTCTGATGACAGCCCACTTGGAACGGCCTACAGTGACTTTCCATCATGTTTCCACAGTAGCAGCGGCCAACAATCTTTTACCGTAAGCCGTCGAGGAAGTGGGGAATTTGTCGGTGGTCTTCTGTTTCCCAACGCCGTTCATGTCTTTTCCCAGAAATTCCGGGGGGCTGGTGGCAAAATGTTGGAAAACCCATTTGTTGTTTTTAAAAATGAATAACATTTTTGTGGGGGAGATAAATATAGAACCAAATGATTCGGGGGAACTGTTGGCATAAATTCTGATTTGACAACCAGAGTCTTTAGGAATGGGGGTGGGGAGAGGGGAGTAAGAAACATCGTCCATATGAGCTATCTGGGAAACTGAGAATGGTGTGGAGAAAAAGTTCATTTTATTCCTCTACACCCTGGATGTTATCCCCTTCAAGCGAAAATACCTTGCATCAAAGAGATTTGTTATGATCTGTTAACAGTTTCGGGAAATTTTAGTTGAAATGGAAATTTGAGCAGGGTCCGTTGGAATCGATGATGTGACCTCCGCCCTCACTGTTCCTGCCACTCTCTCTGGGTATCCCAGCATGCCCACTCCCTCTCAATTGACCCCAGAGTCCGCTATCTTTCCCCCCCCCCCCCCCCCCTTCCTGCTCATGTAGGCCTACCCCCGACTTCCTTCCGTATAGATTTCTGTGACAAGCAGCTAGAGACTGTCCAGTCAACCAGCAACACAAAAGAAACATGTGGGGTGGGGGAACTTAAGAATTCTTAAGATATGTTTGAAAAGTGCCAATTTTACGCAAGGAGTTCTCTAAATGACCATTTTTGGTGTACGAATTTGGTAAATTATCAAACAACCCAAGATGGATTATATATATTTCGCTGTGCGTACATTTGTGTTTTATAGTCTGTGTAGAAACTGTTTCAATAATGTGAGTGTTTAATGCTCCTGAAGGATGGGGGGGGGGTAATGTTCGCTCCACACGGCTGTCTTACATAGTTGTAGATTATGCAGGTTTATTGTGAGACGGCGTCAATGATTTTATTAAAAAGGAATGCTCTCGATACTTGAATCACCAGCTTTTCCAACTGAACTGACACTGCAGCCAGTCCAAGTGGGAGTCGGAAGACATTCTTCCACATTAGTTGAAATGTAGAAACTGGAAAATGAGGTCGACAACTCTCCCTCTCTTGACCCACAAGATAACAATTCTTTTCATGTCAATAAATACAATATTTCATCGAGCTGCCAATTGTGGCCACATTCATGAGCTTTTCATTACACAAAGAGCCAAAAGCGTGGTTCAGCTCCTGTACCGGCCTTCCCAGCCTTGCCCCTCGCCTGAGGAGCGGTGACCCTCGGGTTAAATCACCATCAGTCAGCTCTCCCCCCTCAAAGAGGAAAGCAGCCTGTGGTCGTCTGACACTGTGGCAATATTTACATTTTCTCCCCTCCAAAGGCCCAGTCAGTGGTACCTCATTGGTGTAACCAATAAACAAGAACCCAAGTTTGAAAACTCAGCTCCTTTTAATATTTGTCTCCTTGGGAAATTCATGATGTTTTCCATCTTTGATCTTAAATTTCAAAGAACCCTTTAAAAAGGTCAAATTCGTTGGACAATTCCACCTCATTTTCTTTGAAGTATCTGAGGTCCATGTGTTTCTCTGCTCCAGCCGCCAGTAATTATTTCTGTTTGTTGGGAGATTGGACGAAAGGCCCTTTGCAAGGTGGGCATCATCCAAGGGCTTAACAAAGAGCCTGCTTGCAATCCAGTTGGTGCAGGGATGGTGGGGCGTCCTGAAGATGGACATGTCAGGTGATCTATGGCAGGGGCTTTGAGTGGGACGAGCGTCGGCGGCATGTTGTGATGAAACATCCGGGAATATTCCCAACAGGAATTGGCAACCCGACCTAAACCTCTTGAATCTGACGTCCCGTTGTCCTAGAGTCTTTCCTGATGAGTCGCAGAAAAGACACGGAAGGCAGGGCTCGAGAGCGGGTTGCACATAATAAACTGTCCTGCAGGTTGCTAAGATACTTTCCTTGTGACATGTCATAAAAAATATTCTTGTCTCACAGAATACAACTGAGTGATCTCTCTTTTTTAAATTCTTTCACGCGATGTGGGTGTCGCTGGGCTGGGCCAGCATTTATTGCCCATCCCTAATTGCCCTTGAACTAAGTGGTTGCTCGGCCATTTCAGAGGGCAGTTAAGAATCAACCACATTGCTGTGGGTTTGTAGTCACATGTAGGCCAGACCGGGTAAGGACGGCAGATTTCTTTTGCTAAAGGGGCCAAATGCGTTTTTCTTGACGACAATCGATGATAGTTTCATGGTCTCCCTTACTGAGACTAGCTTTCAATTCCAGATATCCCCCCCCCAGCCCTCTCCTGGTTTTGAGCTGATGTTGTTAACCAACTCTGCCCCGAAGGGTACGCTTCAGTTTTACAACTAGTTGCTAATATTGAGGCCATTTGGACAAGCTTAGTGATTATATAATACAGCAGATCATTTCTGTTCACACTGCAATTAGCTGGAATGTCATTTCTAAAGCAATGTGGGAGGTGGGGTGTGGAAGTATGCTGGGGTGACACAGCAGCACACTGCGTACAATGTTTTAATACATTACGTGGCTCTCCCCACCCTACTGCTATATTGTCACAGGGTGTCCTCATCTGCCCGTGTCCCCTGACAGTGTGTCTGTTTTCATGTTCTCTGGCCAGGTTGGCTGTGCCTAGAATGTAGGAACAGAAAAGATCAATGTCCACCTAATCCAGCTTTCACCATTGCACCATGCAAGGATTATTGTCAACTCAACGTTCCCAGGATCCCACAGAAGGAATTGCGCCTTGGGACACCCTGACATCACGGGAAGTGCTACTGTTTTGTTCGGCCACAATCCACTGAGACTATTACTGACATGAGGTGAAGAAAACCACCTCTGGTGGTGCTGAGAGCCATCGGCCCAAATGCACCTGTTCCCCTGGACGCTCGCCTGCCCTCGCACCATGTTTGGTGGATATTCAGAGGCTTTTCAGTTTTGCCTCATGGTCGCATGGGCAGGAGAGGTGACAATCTTGTAAAGATGCTCTCTAGATCTGCTCTTCCCCACATCACGAAACATTCTCTCTGTAAGACCTTGATTAGATCAACCCTGCCCCTCTCGGCCTTCTTTATCTGGGAGGAGAGAGAGCTGGGGCGGGGTTTTCCGCCCGATCGCCGATTACGATATCCGATGGCAGAATCAGGGGCGGCGCCATTTTTTGAGCCTCCGCCCCCTCAGCAATGGTGTCATCGCGTCGCGGGACACGCGCTGTTGCAACGGCATTGTCGCGTCATCGGAAGGCCCTCCTTCGATGGACCGAGTTCCCGACCGCGCGGTTGACATGTGGTCTGAGCGGTCGGGAACCCGGTGTGGCGGCTGCGGACTGTGTCCAGAACCGGCACACTCTGCCGGGATCTGTGCCACTGGCCGGTTGGGGGCGGGGGGGGGGGAATGGTGGGGAATGGGGTCGCATTTGGTGGGTCGGGTCCGCACACTGCTGGCACCATGTTGTACGGCGCGACCGCTGTAGGTCGTCACCATAAGCATGCACGGCCACGGACCAGCCATTCTCTGGCCGTTTTTGGCCCGGGAGCCGGGAGGTTTCATCCGGAGCTGCTGCTAGCCCCTCACCAGTCCCACAATCGGTAAGGGTTCGTCACTCCCGCAAATTCTCTGTTTCAGCCAGCACTTAGCCGCTGAAATGGAGAATCCATGCCCCCAAGGGCAGCATAGTAGCATGGTGGTTAGCACAGTTGCTTCACAGCTCCAGGGTCCCAGGTCCGATTCCCGGTTTGGGTCACTGTCTGTGTGGAGTCTGCATGTTCTCCCCGTGTGTGCGTGGGTTTCCTCCGGGTGCTCCGGTTTCCTCCCACAGTCCAAAGACGTGTAGGTTAGGTGGATTGGCCATGATAAATTGCCTTTAGTGACCAAATAATGGGTTGGTGGGGTTACTGGGTTATGGGGATGGGGTGAAGGTGTGGGCTTCAGTAGGTGCTCTCTCCAAGGGCCTGTGGAGACTCGATGGGCCGAATGGCCTCCTTCTGCACTGTAAATTCTATGATAATCCTTTCCTGATATGCATACCCACTCATTTCTGGCATCATCCTTGTAAATCTTCTCAACACCCTCACCAATTCTTCTGTATTCTTTTCATAATAGATAACCGGAACTGTGTGCATACGCGGTGTTGTGGTCTAACCAAGGTTTGATGCAAATTTAGCGTAACTTCCCCGTTTTCAATTTTGTCCCCCAGAAATCAAGCCAAGGTGTTTGTTTTTATTGCCTTGCTAACTTGTTTAGTGATTGGTACATTTGTTCTCCGAGATCCCCTTGTTGCTCAGAGACCTTTCCCATCCAAGGAATAAGTGACTTCCCTATTCTTCCTACTAAACTGTACTACCTCACTTTTATCTGTGTTGAACTTACTTTACCAATATTAATATCCTCCTGTAATTTAATGATTCCTCCCTCCGTAATGATCAATCTCCAAAATTTGGTGTCATCCACAAATTTAGAAATATTTTTAAGCTGTGAAAATGGTGGCCCCAGTGATGATCCCTGTGGAATTTTTAAAAAAAATGTGTTTTATGGGATGTGGGTGTCGCTGGTTAGGCCAGCATTTATTGCCCAAGCCTAATTGCCCTTCAGAAGGTGGTGGTGAGCTGCCTTCTTGAACCGCTGCAGTCCGTGAGGTGAAGGTACACCCACTGTGCTGGTAGGGAGGGAGTTCCAGGATGTTGCCCCAGTGACAGTGAAGGAACGGTGATATATTTCCAAGTCAGGGTGGTGAGTGACTTGGAGGGGAACCTCCATGTGGTGGGGTTCCCAGGAATCTGCTGCTCCTGTCCTTCTAGGTGGTGGTGGTCGAGGGTTTGGAAGGTGGTGTCCAAGAAACCTTGGTGAGTTACTGCAGTGCATCTTGTAGATGGTACACACGGCTGCCCCGTTCATCAGTGGTGGAGGGTTTGAATGTTTGTGGAAGGAGGAGCAATCAAGTAGGAAGGAGTAACCTTCTGCCACTCTGAATAACTACCCTTCACTCCCGCTCTCTTTCTGTCTTGAAGTCAGCTGGCAATCCATTCTGCAACTTGTCCCCGACTCCACGTTCTCTGAACCTATTCACTGGTCTACTATGGGACACTTTATCGAAGATCTTTAGAAAATCCAAATAAATATCTACTGCATCACCATTGCCTACCTCATCCAAAGTTTGATCAAGCAAGATTTTCCCTTTTGAAATCTATGCTGACTATTCATTATTTTATTTCTCATTTCTAGAGGTTCTTCTATTCCTGCCTTTAGTAAGGATTCCATTATTTTTCACAACAATGTTAAGCGGGCCTGGTCTATAATTCCCTGGACATTATCTGATTTGTAAATATAGGAATTCCGTTAGCTATCTGCCAGTTCTCTGGCACTATAACTTTCAAAGGCAAATTATTAAATACGAGTAGTAATGTCTCAGCTATCTCTTCTTTCAATTATTCTTAAATATGTGGATGCCATTCATCTGAACTTATAGGGTTCACTTATGGTGCCACACTTCATCAAATGGTGCCTTCATGTCAAGAGCAGTCACTTTCGCCCCATCTCTGGAGCTCAGCACTTTTGTCCATGTTTGAACCAAGGCTGTAATGAGGTCAGGAGCTGAGTGACCCTGGCAGATCCAAGCTGAGCGTCTGTGAGCAGGTTACTGCTGAGTAAGTGCCACTTGATAGCACTGTTGATGACTCCTTCCATCACTTTGCTGATGGAGAGTAGACTGATAGGGCGGTAATTGGCTGGGTTGGATTTGTCCTGCCTTTGTGTACAAATATTTGAGTATTGCTGTGTAGATGCCAGTGTTGGAGCTGCACTGGAACAGCTTGGTTAGAGGTGCAGCAAGTTCTGGAGCACAAGTCTTCAGTACTATTGCTGGAATATTGTCAGGGCCCATCGCCTTTGCAGTGTCCAGTGCCTTCAGCTGTTTCTTGATATCACATGGAGTGAATCGTATTGGCTGAAGACTGACATCTGTGATGCTGGGGACCTCCGGAGGAGACCGAGATATGATCATCTATTCGTCACGTCTGGCTGAAGATTGTTGGCTAATGCTTCATTCCACAGATGTGCTGGGCTCCTCCATCATTGAGGATGGGGATACTTGTGGAGCCTCCTCCTCCAGTGAGTTGTTTAATTGTCCACCACCATTCACAGCTGGATGTGACCGGAATGCAGAGCTTGGATCTGATCTGTGTGAGATCGCTTAGCTCTGTCCGCAATACCTTCCGCTGTTAGGCATGCTTGTCGTTCTGTATTACGTCTGCACCAGGTCGATGCCTAATTTTTAGCTAATACCTGATGTTGTTCCTGGCATGCTCTCCTGCACTCTTCATTGAACCAGGGCTGATCCCCTGGCTTGTTAGATAGAGTGGGGGATATGCCAGGTCATGAGGCTAGAGATTGTGGTTGAGTACAATTCTGCTGCTGCTGATGTCCCACATTCCCAGGAATGGTGATAGTGGTGTTTTGATTCTGTCAGTATAACCATGTCGGGCTGTTGCTGAATAGTCTGTGAGATATGTTACAATCCCATTTGATATGATAACTAGAGGGGAAAATCCCAGAATAGAACCCTGGTTCAAAATACTTTTTGTTTATAAAATGTGGAGGAACAAAGACCCAGGACTGCAAGTAATTTTAACAACAGAAAAACAGACATTTCAAATGAAGGAAATTGTATTAAACTACAATGAGAAGGGCAGCACGGTGGGGCAGTGGTTGGCACTGCTGCCTCACGCGCTGAGGTCCCAGGTTCAATCCCGGCTCTCGGTCACTGTCTGTGTGGAGTTTGCACATTCTCCCCGTGTCTGCGTGGGTTTCGCCCCCACAACCCAAAAGACGTGCCGGTAGGTGGACTGGCCACGCTAAATTGCCCCTTAATTGGAAAAAATGAATTGGCTATTTTGACCAGTGGGGTTTTCCTGTCCTGCTGCCGATGGCGAACCCTCACTGTGGGTTTCCTGGCACTGGGGGATGGATTCAGTGGGAAATCCCATCGACATCAGTGGGACCAGAGATCCCGTTACCGACCAACGGCAGGTAGTCTCTCGCTGGCGATAAATCTGCCCCCCTCCCACCCAATATTGCTTTACTCCCCCTTTAGTTGAACAATTACATCCAGGCATTTAGCATAACACTAATGACAAAGTACATCCTAAACTACAACAGTCTCATTAACACACACAGTCCCTTTTAACCACATAGGATGACTGTGGTAAGAAGCACTACTCTCTGAACCCAAGTGAATGCCTGTGGATTTCACCTCAAACCCCCCCCCCAGATGATTTCCATACCATGAACCACCTTGTCTCACTGTACTCCAGCTTCCACATGAGTAATTTCAAATTCTGCTTTCAAAAGTCACACTTTCAAATCTTTTTTTTTTTTAACAAACAATTTTATTGAGGTATTTTAGAAAAAGTGACATTGTACAGTACAAATAAAGAAGTCAAGATACAAATTAAACATAGTGCAAACCACGGCTCTGTTCACGCAAGGACCTGCCTCAGTATCCCCGTACTCTACTCTGCACTACTCTAGCCCCCCCCCCCCCCCCCCCCCCCGCTGACGCTTCTCTCTGCGAAGACGTCAATAAATGGCTGCCACCTTCGGGCGAACCCTAGTAGCGAACCTCTCAAGGCGAACTTGACTTTCTCTAGGTCAAGAAAACTAGCCATGTCCGATAGCCATACCTCAGCCCTCGGGGGCTTTGAGTCCCTCCATGCTAACAGTATTCGTCGCCGGGCTACCAGGGAAGCAAAGGCCAGAACGCCAGCCTCCCTCTCTTCCTAGACTCCCGGGTCCTCCGAAACCGCAAAGATTGCCACTTCCGGGCTCATTACCACCCCAGTTTTCAATACCCGGGACATGACATCTGCGAATCCCTGCATACAGTCTGCGTACAAAATCCCGCACCTGTAAGTATCTAAAGTCGCTCCCTCTCGCCAGTCCAAACTTCTCCTCCAGCGCCCTCATGCTCAGAAAGCTCCCTTCTAGGAACAGATTCCCCCATCCTCACAATCCCCGCCCTCCTCCACAGTCGATACCCCCCGTCCATGTTCCCCGGGGCAAATCGGTGGTTGCCGCAGATTGGGGTCCACACCAATGCCCTTACCTCCCCTACATGCCTCCTCCACTGGCCCCAGATCCGAAGAGCCGCCACCACTATCGGGCTGGTGGAGTACCGTGCCGGCGGAAGCGGCAGAGGGGCCGTGACCAGGGCTGCTAAGCTGGTGCTCCTGCACGAAGCAGCCTCCATCCGCTCCCAAACCGACCCTGCACCCACCATCCATTTCCTTATCATCGCTATGTGGCCGCCCAGTAATAGTTGCTGAAGTTCGGCAACGCCTGCCCCCCTTCTCCTCTGTTCCTTTCAAGCATCACCCCCTTCACCAGTGGGGACTTCCCTGCCCATACAAATCCCAGAATAATGTTATTCAGCCTCTTAAAGAAGGACCGCGGGATAAAGAAGGGGAGACACTGAAAAACAAACAAGAACCGCGGGAGAATCGTCATCTTAACAGTCTGCACCCTCCCCACCAATGACAGCGGGAGCGCATCCCACCTCCGGACCTCCTCCCTCACTCGTTCCACCAGTCGGGTCAGTTGAGCTTATGCAACTTGCCCCAGTCCCGTGCCACCTGAATCCCCACATATCGGAAACTCTCCCCCACTAGCCTGATCGGCAACCCCTTCAGCCGACTCTCCTGCCCCCTCGCCTGAATTACAAACAACTCGCTCTTAGCCATGTTCAGTTTGTATCCGGAGAACCGGACAAATTCCCTCAGGGTTGCCATAATACCGTCCATCCCCACCATTGGGTCCGATACATATAACAGCAGATTATCTGCGTATAGCGAGACTCTATGTTCCACTCTCCCCCCGGACCAGCCCTTTCCAGCCCCTTGAAGCTCTCAATGCAATTACCAGCAGCTCTATGGCCAGCGCAAACAGCAGTGGGGAGAGAGGGCAGCCCTGTCTTGTCCCACGGTGCAGTTTAAAGTAGTCCGATGTCGTCCTGTTCGTCCTTGCACTCGCCTCTGGGGCCTGATACAATAGCCTAACCCAGTCGATGAACCCCGCCCCGAACCCGAACTGTCCTAGTACCTCTCACAGATAATCCCACTCGACCCGGTAAAAAGCCTTTTCAGCATCCATGGCGACCACTATCTCTACCTCCCTACTCTCCGGGGGCATCGTAATCACGTTGAGCAGCCTTCTTAGGTTGGCCACCAGCTGCCTCCCCTTTACAAACCCGGTTTGGTCCTCCCCAATTACATCCAGTACGCAGTCCTCAATTCTGGTCACCAAAAGGTGCTGGCTACGAGAATTGAGGACTGTGTCCCGGGGGTGATTCATGAGGACCAGACGGAACTTGTGAAGGGTAGGCAATTAAATACAAATGTGCGGAGGCTCCTTTATGATGCTCTCGGTGGAGGGGGAAGCGGAGGTAGTGGCAGCTATGGATGCGGAGAAGGCCTTTGATCGGGTGGAGTGGGAGTATCTTTGGGAAGTGTTGCGGAGGTTTGGGTTCGGGGAGGGGTTCATCAGTTGGGTCAGGCTCCTATATCGAGCCCCAGTGGCGAGTGTGGCTACAAACCGGCGGAGGTCGGAGTACTTTCGGCTGTACCGGGGACGAGACAGGGGTGCCCCTTATCCCCCTTGTTGTTTGCACTGGCAATTGAGCCGCTGGCCATGGCACTGAGGGAGTCCAGGAAATGGAGGGGACTGGTCCGGGGGGGGGTGGAGAGGAACACCGGGTGTCATTGTATGCCGATGACCTGTTGTTGTATGTGGCGGATCCAGTGGAGGGGATGGCGGAGGTCATGCGGATCCTTAGGGAGTTTGGGGACTTTTCGGGGTATAAACTCAACGTGGGGAAGAGTGAGCTCTTTGTGGTGCATTCAGGGGACCAGGGAAGGGGGATAGACGAGCTACCACTGAAGAGGGCGGAAAGGAGCTTTCGGTACCTCGGGATCCAAGTAGCTAGGAGTTGGGGGGCCCTGCACAAGCTCAATTTGACGCGGTTGGTGGAGCAGATGGAGGAGGATTTTAAAAGATGGGATATGCTGCCACTCTCACTAGCGGGTAGGGTGCAGTCGGTCAAAATGACGGTCCTCTCGAGGTTTCTCTTTGTGTTCCAGTGCCTTCCCATTTCGATCCCCAAGGCCTTTTTCAAATGGGTAAGCAGGAGCATCATGGGATTTGTGTGGGCAAATAAGACCCCGAGGGTGAAGAGTGTGTTTCTGGAGCATAGCAGGGACAGTGGGGGGCTGGCGCTGCCGGATTTGTGTGGCTTTTACTGGGCAGCCAATGTGGCGATGATCCGTAAGTGGGTAATGGAGGGAGAGGGGGCGGCGTGGAAGAGGTTAGAGATGGCGTCCTGTGTGGGCACGAGCCTGAGGGCGCTGGTGACAGCACCGCTGCCGCTCTCGCCGACAAGGTACACCACAAGTCCGGTGGTGGCAGCGACGCTGAAGATCTGGGGGCAGTGGAGGCGACACAGGGGCGAGGTGGGAGCCTCGGTTTGGTCCCCGATTCGGGAGAACCATCGGTTCGTCCCGGGAAGGATGGATGGGGGGTTTCGGAGCTGGCACCGGGCAGGGATTAGAAGAATGGGGGACCTGTTCATCGATGGGACGTTTGCGAGCCTAGGGGGGCTGGAGGAGAAGTTTGGGCTACCCCTGGGAAATGCTTTCAGGTACACGCAAGTGAGGGCATTTATGAGGTGAGGGAATTCCCGCTGCTCTCGGCACAGGGGATTCAGGACAGGGTGATTTCGGGTGTATGGGTTGGAAAAGGCAAGGTTTCGACGATTTACCAGGAGCAGAAGGTGGAGGAGTTAAAGGGCAAGTGGGAGGAGGAGCTTGGGGAGGAGATAGATGAGGGTCTGTGGGCTGATGCCCTGAATAGGGTTAATTCTTCCTCCTCTTGCACCAGGCTCAGCCTAATACAGTTCAAAGTTACTCACAGAGCGCATCTGACAGGGCGAGGTTGTGTAGGTTCTTTGGGGTGGAGGACAGATGTGGGAGGTGCTCGGGGAGCCCGGCAAATCACGTCCATATGTTCTGGTTGTGCTGGATGGGTTTTGGAGGGGTTTTGCGAGGACTATGTCCAAGGTGGTGAACGCCCGGGTCAAGCCGGACTGGGGATCGGCATTATTTGGGGTAACGGACGAGCCGGGAGCGCAGGAGGCGAAAGAGGCCGGTATTCTGGCCTTTGCGTCCCTGAAAAGGACTACTATGGAAAGATGCGTAGCCCCCTAGTGTGGAAGCTTGGATCAATGATATGGCAGGGTTCATCAAGCTGGAGAGGATAAGCCTTGGGAGGGTCTGTGCAAGGGTTCCTCAGGCGGTGGCAACTGTTCCTAGACTATCTCGCGGAGCGTTAGGAGGAGGTCAGCAGCAGCAGCAGCCCAAGGGGGGGAGGGAGGGGGGTTTCTTTTGGGGTGGCGTTTGGGTGAAGGTGGGGGGGTTTCCCCTATTTGTGTTTTTAAATGTTATATGGGGGGTTATTGCATATGGGGGAAATCCAATGTATAATTTCTGATTGTTGTGTTCTTGTTTCTTCTTGTTGAAAATTTGTTGAAAAATTTGAATAAACATTAAAAAAAAAAAAAAAAAATCTGGTCACAAAAGTCTTGGCCAGTAACTTGGCGTCTACATTGATCAAGGAGATCGGCCTGTATGACCCACAGGCCTCCGGGTCCTTATCCCGTTTCAGAATGAGCAAGATGGTGGCCTGCGACATCGTCGGGGGTAAACTCCCTCTGTCTCTTGCCTCGTTAAAGACCCTGACCAGCTCCGGCCCCACTATCCCGGCAAACCTTTTGTAAAACTCCACCGGATACCCGTCTGGCCCCGGGGCTTTACCCGACTGCATGACCTTCAGGCCCCCCAGTACCTCTTTGATCCTGACCAGGGCCCCTAGTCCATCCACCAACCCCCTCCCCACTCTTGGGAACGTCAGTCCGTCCAGGAATCGCCTCATCCCCCCCCCGGTTTTCCGGGTAGTTCTGAAGTGTACAGCTTCCTATAGAGGTTCCTAAAGACCTTGTTCAGCCCTGCTGGATCACCGACTAGATTACCTTCCCCATCCACTACCCTCCCTATATCCCTAACCGCTTCCCTCTTCCTTAGTTGCTGCGCAAGCATGCTACTGGCCTTCTACCCATGCTCATAAATCGCGCCTTTTACCTTTCTAAGCTGCTCTACAGCCTTGCCTGTAGTTAGCACCCCAAATTTGGCCTGCAGCCTCTGTCGTTTCCTGAGTAACTCTGGCCTCGGATTCCGCGTAACTCCTGTCCGTCCGTAGGATTTCCTTAATCAGTCAGTCCGTCTCTGCCCTATCTGTCCTGCCCCTGTACGCCCGGATTGAAATCAGCTCCCCTCTCACTGCCTTCAGTGCCTCCCAGAGCACCGCTGCCGAGACTTCTCCAGTATCGTTCCCCTGCAGGTAATTCTGCATGCATTTCCTCAGCCTCTCGCACACCGCCTCGTCCGCGAGTAGCCCAACTTCCAGCCTCCATGGTGGGCGCTGAAAGCTGTCCTTACAAAACTGCAGGTCTACCCAGTGTGGAGCATGGTCCGATATGGCAATTGCCGAATATTCTGCCCCATTCCGGCCAGCAGGTCCCTACTCACAACAAAGTAGTCGATTCGGGAATACCCCTTGTGGATGTGGGAGTAGTACGAGAACTCCCTCGCCGTCGGCCGGCTAAATCTCCACGGATCTGCTCCCCCCATTTGCTCCATGACCCCTCTCAGTTCCTTTGCCATCGCTGGCAACCTGCCCGTTCCTGAGCATGACCGGTCCAGGACCGTATTAAAGTCCCCGCCCATGATCAACTTAGACGAGTCCAAGTCGGGGATCCTCCCTCGCATCCTCCTAATAAAATCCACATCATCCCAATTAGGGGCATACACACTGACCAGGACTACTCTCACCCCTTCGAGCTTACCCCTCACCATAACAAACCTACCGACCCCCATCCACGACTGTGCCCTCCGCCTCAAATTGTACCCTTTAATTAATCAGGATCGCAACCCCCCTCGTCTTAGAATCAAGCACGAATGAAAGACCTGACTGACCCAGCCCTTCCTTAACCTAACCTGGTCCGCCACTTTCAGGTGCGTCTCCTGCAGTAAGACTAAGTTCGCCTTCAGAACCCGCAGATGCGCAAACACACGCGCCCTCTTCACTGGCCCGTTTAACCCTCTAAGGTTCCAGGTGATCAGCCTGGTTGGGGGGCACTTCGCCCTCCCCCCCACCCCCCCCCCCCCCCTCTTTGCCGATCACCCATCCCCTTTCCTTGGCCAGCCCCCCAGCCATGTGTCGCGCTTCATCCAGCCCGCCTCCTGGCCGGCTCCACCCATGACCTCCTCACTGTTGCCATGCCCAGTTTCCATCCCCGCCAGCAGAACAACTCCCCCCAACACCGTCCCATCACCTAACGCCTGCTCTAATCTAACTATATGGACCCCCCCCACTTCGGCTCCCGTTGACTAGCTGCACTCAGCTACCTGGGGTTCCCACCCATTGTTCCCAGTCACCCCTCCCCCCGACCCCTCCACACCACTTCCCCAGATCAGCCCTAGTTAAGCAAACACTCTGTACAAGTCATAAACAACCCCACAACAGCACCATTCAAGTTCAACAAGAAAAAAAGAGATCTGAAATAACAGGCCCTCCTCAGTCCTCCCCATACAGACACACAAAAAAATTGCACAACGTTCCCCTGAAGCATCCATTTAACCCAACCCTCTAAAAAAATAAATTTAGCGTACCCAATTAATTTTTTTCTAATTAAGGGGCAATTTAGCGTGGCCAATCCACCTAGCCTGCACATCTTTGGGTTGTGGGGGCGAAACCCACGCAGACACTGGGAGAATGTACAAACTCCACACGGACAGTGACCCACAGGCGGGATCGAACCTGGGACCTCGGCGCCGTGAGGCAGCAGTGCTAACCCACTGCGCCACCATGCTGCCCTAACCCAATCCTTTTAGCTGTTTTCTTTATTAATGTCCCCCCAGCCAAACTCCAACTAATCGAAGAGCCCAAACAGGAAACATTTCAGGTAAACCATGCAAAAAGCACACCAGAAAAAAGAAGATACATCCCTACCACCCCCAACCCCCCAACAAGGTCGAAAAAAGAAACGACAAAAACTGTTCCAAACATGCAGGAACTTTTCAAAACGGGAGCAACACCACATATACTTAAAAGCTCCAAGATGAGTCCAAACGTCCTCCGCTCAGGGCCAGCCCTTGCTTCTTAATGAAGTCTAACCCCTCTTCGGGTTCCTCGAAATAGTGGTGCTGACCCTTGTACGTAACCCACAGTCGCGTCGGAAAAAGCAGCCTGAATTTCACCTAGTTTTTATACAGTATCTCCTTCACCTGCCTGTAGCCTCCCCTCCTCCTGGTCACCTCAGCGCTCAGATCCTGGTACACACGGAGGGTGATATTGTCCCAAGTACAGCTTTGTGTGCTCTTTGCCCATTATAGCACCCGTTCCTTGTCCAGGTACCTGTGAACGCGTACCACCATCGCTCGTGGAGGACCCCCTTGTCGCGGCTGCCTCACCTGCACTCTGTGTACCCTGCCCACCACCGGAGGGCGCGGGAACACCCCGTTTCCCAGCAACCTCTGGAACATACCCTCCACATATGCAGCAGCGTCCTTCCCCTCTGTCCCCTCCGGGAGGCCCACAATTCTCACGTTCTGCCAGTGAGATCTGTTGTCCAGGTCCTCCAGCCTTTCCAGAAGCACTTTTTGCTGCTCCCTCAGCCTCCGAATCTCCACATCCACCACCGTTTGAAAGTCAGTCTGCTCCTCCGCTGACTTCGTTCAAATCTTCTTTTAAATGATCCTTTTCCTTTGTTGCTTCCATCAAGGTTTCACTTTCAGGTTTCCTTTGTCTTAAAGACTTTTACACAAACTCCGAGCTCCAGCCACTGATTTCACAATTATTTCAAATGATGTGCAAGATTTACCGACCACCCCGCTGCGGATTTTTAGGAAGGGGAGGTGGCCTGTCAGCGAGATCGACCAGCATTGTCAACAAGGCTCCCCCGCATGCGTGAAACACGCTCCCCTGCGTCTCCCCGTCTGTGAAATTCCGCCGCATCATCCCATGTGTGAAGCACTCTTTCCCCCGTGCGTGCCGTGCTCCCCCCGTGCGTGCCGTGCTCCCCCCGTGCGTGCCGTGCTCCCCCCGTGCGTGCCGTGCTTCCCCGTGCGTGTTCAGTGTGTGCAGCGTGCTCCCCCGTGCGTGCCGTGCTCCCCCCGTGCGTGCCGTGCTCCCCCCGTGCGTGCCGTGCTCCCCCCGTGCGTGCCGTGCTCCCCCCGTGCGTGCCGTGCTCCCCCCGTGCGTGCCGTGCTCCCCCCGTGCGTGCCGTGCTCCCCCCGTGCGTGCCGTGCTCCCCCCGTGCGTGCCGTGCTCCCCCCGTGCGTGCCGTGCTCTCCCCCGTGCGTGCCGTGCTCCCCCCGTGCGTGCCGTGCTCCCCCCGTGCGTGCCGTGCTCCCCCCGTGCGTGCCGTGCTCCCCCCGTGCGTGCCGTGCTCCCCCCGTGCGTGCCGTGCTCCCCCGTGCGTGCCGTGCTCTCCCCCCGTGCGTGGCCGTGCTCCCCCCGTGCGTGCCGTGCTCCCCCCGTGCGTGCCGTGCTCCCCCCGTGTGCGTGCCGTGCTCCCCCCGTGCGTGCCGTGCTCCCCCCGTGCGTGCCGTGCTCCCCCCGTGGCGTGCCGTGCTCGCCCCCCGTGCGTGCCGTGCTCCCCCCGTGCGTGCCGTGCTCCCCCCGTGCGTGCCGTGCTCCCCCCCCGTGCGTGCCGTGCTCCCCCCCGTGCGTGCCGTGCTCCCCCGTGCGTGCCGTGCTCCCCCCCCGTGCGTGCCGTGCTCCCCCCCTGTGCGTTCCATGCTCCCCGTGCGTGCCGTGCTCCCCCCCCCGTGCGTGCCGTGCTCCCCCCGTGCGTTCCGTGCTCCCCCGTGCGTTCCGTGCTCCCCCCCCGTGCGTGCATGCTCCCCCGTGCGTGCCGTGCTTCCCGTGCGTGTCAGTGTGCAGTGTGCGGTGCTCCCACTGTGTGTTCCATGTGTGCAGCGTGCTCCCCACTGTGGGTTCCATTTGTGCAGAGTGCTCCCCACTGCGTGTTCCGTGTGTGCAGCGTGCTCCCCACTGCGTGTTCCGTGTGCGCAGAGTGCTGTGCGCAGAGTGCTCCCCACTGCGTGTTCCGCGTGTGCAGCGTGCTCCTCCCGTGTTTTTCCTTGTGTGCAAAATAGGAGCAAGTGATGCTGCATTGTTGAGAATTGTAGAAGCTGTTGTGTGTAATTATACACTTTAAGATGTAATCTTGGGCTAGGTAATTATAGTTAATTTAGTTTGTTTTCTTGTCAATGTGTATGAGACACCAACAGCACAGCAATCTTAACCGGTAAGATCACTGAACCAATCTTCATGTATTACTAAATGGTAATAGTGTCTATAATATTATTGCTCTCATACAGACAGAGTTGTTTTTTAATTTCTGTTATTCTCTGCAGGATCACTCCGACCAAGGGCAGGATCAGTTCCCAGGCAGCTGGATGTCACACCTACGATGTGCGTCTTTGCCCACTCCTCTCTCTGGAGGTGGCGAGTAAACGGCAATGTGGCCATGTCAAGCTCAGCTCTTTTTGTGACGCTGCTTGGTCAATGAATATTGACAGGCTGCGTTTGCTGCCTGTTTCTCCGCAATATTGACTGTTTCACCACTCGAGTTCCAGAAAGAAGAACGTCACAGACCTGGCAATTCTCCGGCCCTAACGGTAGCTAGAGCCGGGTGCTCTACACTGCGTGCCTGCTAGCCCCCCACCAGATGGAAGATCGGTGGCCGTTTTCCCGGTTGTAAAACGCCATCATTCCCATGCTGGCATCGGCATTTAGTCTCAAAGTCGGAAAATGCAGCCCAGTGTGTCTCCTTTTCAAATTTCAGTTTGATTATGAAGAAATCAACTACTCAATACTCATTGTGGAAGAATGATATCCCGCGTGTGCCGGCATCCCGCGTGTGCCGGCATCCCGCGTGTGCCGGCATCCCGCGTGTGCCGGCATCCCGCGTGTGTCGGCATCCCGCATAGAACCTAGAACAGTACAGCACAGTACAGGCCCTTCGGCCACGATGTTGTGCCGACCATTTATCCTAATCGAAGATCAACCTAACCTACACCCCTTCAATTTACTGCTGTCCATGTGACTGTCTAAGAGTCGCTTAAATGTCCCGAATGACTCTGACTCCACCATCTCTGCTGGCAGTACATTCCACACACCCACCACTCTCTGTGTAAAGAACCTACCTCTGACATCTCCCCTATACCTTCCTCCAATCACCTTTAAGTTATGTCCCCTCGTGACAGCCATTTCCACCCTGGGGAAAAGTCTCTGGCTATATACTCTATCCATGCCTCTCAACACCTTCTGCACCTCTATGAATGAAATGAAATGAATATCGCTTATTGTCACACGTAGGCTTCAAATGAAGTTACTGTGAAAAGCCCCTAGTCGCCACATTCTGGCGCCTGTTCGGGGAGGCTGTTACGGGAATTGAACCGTGCTGCTGGCCTGCCTTGGTCTGCTTTCAAAGCCAGCAATTTAGCCCTGTGCTAAACAGCCCTATCAAGTCACCTCTCTTCCTTCTTCGCTCCAGTGAGAAAAGCCCTAGCTCACTCAACTCACTCAACCTTTCTTCATAAGACATGCCCTCCAGTCCAGGCAGCATCCTGGTAAATCACCTCTGCACCCTCTCCAAAGCATCCACATCCTTCCTATAATGAGGCGACCAGAACTGGACACAATAGTCCAAGTGTGGTCGAACCAGGGTTTTATAAAGCTGCAGCAAAACCTTGCGGCTCTTAAACTCAATCCCCCTGTTAATGAAAGCCAACACACCATACGCCTTCTTAACCCTATCAACCTGGGTGGCAACTATGAGGGATCTATGTATGTGGACCCCAAGATCCTTCTGTTCGTCCACACTTCCAAAATCCTGCCTTTAACCCTGTATTCAGCATTCAAATTCGACCTTCCAAAATGAATCATTTCACATTTATCAAGGTTGAACTCCATCTGCCACTTCTCAGCCCAGCTCTGCATCCTGTCAATGTCCTGTTGTAACCTGCAACAACTCTCAACACTATCGACAACTCCACCAACCTTCGTGTCATCGGCAAACTTACTAACCCACCCTTCCACCTCCTCATCCAAGTCACTTATAAAAACCACAAAGAGCAGAGGTGCCAGAACAGATCCCCAGGGACACCACTGGTCACCGACCCCCAGGCAGAATACTTTCCATCCATTACCACTCGCTGTCTTCTTTCGGCCAGCCAATTCTGTATCCAGACAGCCAAATTTCCCTGTATCCCTTGCCCCCTAACTTTCTGAATGAGCCTACCATGGGGAACCTTATCAAATGCCTTACTGAAATCCATATACACCACATCTACTGCCCGACCTTCAATGTGTCTCGTCACATCCTCACAGAATGCTATAAGGCATGACCTGCCCCTCACAAAGCCTGACTATCTTTAATCAAATAATCATAAATCCTGGCCGGGATTCTCCAATCCCAAGGCCAAGTTCTGACGCCGGTGTGAAAAGTGGCGCCAACCACTCCGGCATCCCTGAAAATGGGGAATGCTCCCCTTCCTCGGGGGCTAGGTCAGCGCCGGAGTGGTCCCCGCAGCTCCAGCCGGCGCGGAACGGCCGGAGCGAGTTCACGCATGTGCGAACGGCCAGCGTGATTCCACGCATGCGCGTTGGTTCCTGTTTCCGCGCCGGCCCCCGGGCAATATGGCGGAGCCCTACAGGGGTCCGGCGCGGAGGAACATAGGCCCCCATGGAACCAGCCCACCCGCCGGCCCCGATCACGGGTCAGGCCACCATGGAGGCCCTCCCGGGGTCGGATACCCCCGCCCGCCTTCCAGGGCGGCCCTCGCAGACACACCTTCCAGGTCCCGCCGTGTGGGACCTGAGTAATCCACGCCGGCGGAACCCGGCCCGTCGGGGCCCGGAGAATCGCCAGGGGACCGCTTTCAATGGCCCCGACAGGCGTGGCGGTGATCCCATCGGCGCCAGAGAATCAGTAAGCCGACATCGAGGCGGCGGGGCATGATTCTCGCGACCCCCGGGGATTCTCCGACCCGGTGCGGGGTCAGAGAATCCCGGCCCCTATCTCTCAGAATCCTTTGCAATATTTTGCTCATCACAGACGTAAGACTGATGGGTCTGTAATTCCCAGGGATTTCCCTATTCCCTTTCTTGAACAGGGGAACAACATTCGCCTCCCTCCAATCGTCCGGTACTACTCCAGTGGAGAGTGAGGATGCAAAGATCATCGCCAACGGCTCAGCAATCTCCTCCCTCACTTCCCATAGTAACCTTGAGTATATCCCGTCAGGCCCAGGGGACTTATCTATCCTGATGCTTATCAAAATTTCCAGCACATCCTCCTCAATATCAACCTGCTCGAGTCTATTAACCTGGTTCGCGCTGTTCTCATGAGCAACAAGGTTCCTCTCTCTAGTGAATACTGAAGCAAAATATTCATTTAGGGCCTCCCCCATCTCCTCAGACTCTAGGCACAAGTTTCCTCCACTATCCCCGATCGGCCCTACTCTCACCCTGATCATCCTTATTTCTCACACAAGTGTAGAACGTCTTGGGGTTTTCCATAATGTGTGTGGGGATCCTATGTGTGTGTGTGCAGGGATACGGTGGTGTGTGGGGGAGGGGGGGATTCTGTGTGTGTGTGTGGGGTTGGTGTGGGTGGGGGGTTATGTGGGTGGGGAGTGGTGTGTGGGTGGGGGGTGGGTGTGGGTGGGGGGGTGGGTGTGGGTGGGGGGGCGGTGTGTGTGTGGGTGGGGGGGGCGGTGTGTGTGGGTGGTGGGGGGGCGGTGTGTGTGGGTGGTGGGGGGGCGGTGTGTGTGGGTGGTGGGGGGGTGGTGTGTGTGGGTGGTGGGGGGGCGGTGTGTGTGTGTGGGTGGGGGGGCGGTGTGTGTGTGTGGGTGGGGGGGCGGTGTGTGTGGGTGGTGGGGGGGCGGTGTGTGGGTGGTGGGGGGCGGTGCGTGTGTGGGTGGGGGGGCGGTGTGTGTGGGTGGTGGGGATCGGTGTGTGTGTGTGGGTGGTGGGGGGGCGGTGTGTGTGGGTGTGTGTGGGTGGTGGGGGGGCGGTGTGTGTGGGTGGGGGGTGGTGGGGGGGCGGTGTGTGTGGGTGGTGGGGGGGGCGGTGTGTGTGGGTGGTGGGGGGGCGGTGTGTGTGGGTGGTGGGGGGTCGGTGTGTGTGTGGGTGGGGGGGCGGTGTGTGTGTGTGGGTGGGGGGGCGGTGTGTGTGGGTGGTGGGGGGGCGGTGTGTGTGTGGGTGGTGGGGGGGCGGTGTGTGTGGGTGGTGGGGGGTCGGTGTGTGTGTGGGTGGGGGGGCGGTGTGTGTGGGTGTGTGTGGGTGGTGGGGGGGCGGTGTGTGTGGGTGGTGGGGGGGCGGTGTGTGGGTGGTGGGGGGCGGTGCGTGTGTGGGTGGGGGGGCGGTGTGTGTGGGTGGTGGGGGGGCGGTGTGTGTGGGTGTGTGTGGGTGGTGGGGGGGGCGGTGTGTGTGGGTGGTGGGGGGGCGGTGTGTGTGGGTGGTGGGGGGGCGGTGTGTGTGGGTGGTGGGGGGGCAGTGTGTGTGGGTGGTGGGGGGGCGGTGTGTGTGGGTGGTGGGGGGGCGGTGTGTGTGGGTGGGAGGTGGTGGGGGGGCGGTGTGTGTGGGTGGGGGGTGGTGGGGGGGCGGTGTGTGTGGGTGGTGGGGGGGGCGGTGTGTGTGGGTGGTGGGGGGGGCGGTGTGTGTGGGTTGGGGGGTGGCAGTGTGTGTTGGTGGTGGGGGGGGCGGTGTGTGTGGGTTGGGGGGTGGCAGTGTGTGTGGGTGGTGGTGGGGGGGCGGTGTGTGTGGGTGGTGGGGGGGCTGTGTGTGGGTGGTGGGGGGGCGGTGTGTGTGGGTGGGGGGGGCGGTGTGTGTGGGTGCCGGGGGGGCGGTGTGGGGGGCGGTGTGTGTGGGTGCCGGGGGGGCGGTGTGGGGGGCGGTGTGTGTGGGTGGTGGGGGGGCGGTGTGTGTGGGTGGTGGGGGGGCGGTGTGTGTGGGTGGGGAGGCGGTGTGTGTGGGTGGTGGGGGGGCGGTGGGTGGTGGGGGGGGCGGTGTGTGTGGGTGGGGGGGGCGGTGTGTGTGGGTGGGGGGGGCGCGGTGTGTGGGTGGGGGGGGCGCGGTGTGTGTGGGTGGTGGGGGGGGGCGGTGTGTGTGGGTGGTGGGGGGGCGGTGTGTGTGGGCGGTGGGGGGGCGGTGTGTGTGGGTGGTGGGGGGGGCGGTGTGTGTGGGTGGTGGGGGGGGCGGTGTGTGTGGGTGGGGGGGCGGTGTGTGTGGGTGTGTGTGGGTGGTGGGGGGGCGGTGTGTGTGGGCGGTGGGGGGGCGGTGTGTGTGGGTGGTGGGGGGGCGGTGTGTGTGGGTGGCGGGGGGGGCGATGTGTGTGGGTGGTGGGGGGGGGCGGTGTGTGTGGGTGGTGGGGGGGCGGTGTGTGTGGGTGGTGGGGGGGCGATGTGTGTGGGTGGTGGGGGGGGGCGGTGTGTGTGGGTGTGTGTGGGTGGTGGGGGGGCGGTGTGTGTGGGTGGTGGGGGGCGGTGTGTGTGGGTGGTGGGGGGGCGGTGTGTGTGGGTGGTGGGGGGGCGGTGTGGGTGGGTGTGTGTGGGTGGTGGGGGGGGGCGGTGTGGGTGGGTGTGTGTGGGTGGTGGGGGGGGGCGGTGTGTGTGGGTGTGTGTGGGTGGTGGGGGGGCGGTGTGTGTGGGTGGTGGGGGGGCGGTGTGTGTGGGTGGTGGGGGGGCGGTGTGTGTGGGTGGTGGGGGGGCGGTGTGTGTGGGTGGTGGGGGGGCGGTGTGTGTGGGTGTGTGTGGGTGGTGGGGGGGCGGTGTGTGTGGGTGTGTGTGGGTGGTGCGGGGGCGGTGTGTGTGGGTGCCGGGGGGGGCGGTGTGTGTGGGTGCCGGGGGGGGCGGTGTGTGTGGGTGGTGGGGGGGGGCGGTGTGTGTGGGTGGTGGGGGGGGGCGGTGTGTGTGGGTGGTGGGGGGGGCGATGTGTGTGGGTGTGTGTGGGTGGTGGGGGGGCGGTGTGTGTGGATGTGTGTGGGTGGTGGGGGGGCGATGTGTGTGGGTGGTGGGGGGGGGCGGTGTGTGTGGGTTGTGGGGGGGCGATGTGTGTGGGTGCTGGGGGGGCGGTGTGTGTGGGTGGTGGGGGGGGGGCGGTGTGTGTGGGTTGGGGGTTGGTGGTGTGCGTGTGTGGGGCGCCGCGTCCTGGTGATATCTTTGTGGCCAGGTGTTCCGAAGAATGACTTTTGTCCAGCCGATCAACATTTTAATCATTTAATGATGAATTACAGATGTTTTTATTCAGGATTTTGTTCACAGCCAGTTTTGTAATTAATGCCACAGGCTGTGGTTAAATAAATCCGAGGCAGACACTGGGGCGCAGCATCATGGGTGCTCTGCCCAATATCTGTGGCCATCTTGTGTTGAAGGTGCGGTGATATTGAGTACAAGAGAACTCCTCTGCATTATAATGCCAGGGTATCTTTTATATCCAGGACAACGCCTTGATGTAACGTCTCATCCAGAAGCTCCCTCAGTATTGCATTGGAGTAGCAATGAAGATGTTCTCTGGTCTTCACAGTGGTATTTGAAACCATAAACGTCTGACTCCGAGGCAAGAGTGTTACCCATCGGGTCGCAGACAACAACTTTTCTCATTTCCTGATCTTGCTGATATAATAGCCTGGTTGGTTCTGGGGGAATCACCCCTGGTTGAAGTGCTTTGGCTACAGCGATGATCACTAACGTACCATGGAAATAGCCAGAATCAGAACCATCCCAGAAAGGCTCATCCTTGGTACCAGATTATTTTTTTTACTTTATTCTTTCTTGGGATGTCGCTGGCTGGAGCAGCATTTGTTGTCCATTCCTAATGGCCCTTGAACTGAGTGGCTTGGCTTACTAGGCCATTTCAGTGGACAAGTTAACATTAAACCACATTGCTGTGAGTCTGGAGTCACGTGTAGGCCAGACCGGGTAAGGGCGGCAGATTTCCTTCCCTAAAGGACATTAGTGAACCAGATGGGTTTTTAATGGCAATTGTTAGATAGTCTCCATTACTGAGGCTGGTTTTAAATTCCGGATTTATTCATTAGATTCCTCCAGCTGCTGGGTGGGTCTTGAACCCATGTTCCAGAACATTACTCTGGACTGCGAGTCCAATGATATTAACTATCATCTCCCCAGGTGGAGCTTTGGGGAAAGGATTTAAAAAGAAATCTGACTCTTCATCACTGAAAGGAGTTTGTTTAAAAATTAAAAATTGTAAATATTTATTTGTCCTCAAGATGTGGACGGAACTCGCAAGGCGAACGTTCATGGCCGGTTCCTAGTTGCCCTTGAGAAGGTGGATGGAACCATCTACAGCCGGTGTTCTTAAGATGTTTGCACTGTGCTGTGGGGAGATTCAGGCTGAGTGACAGTGAAGGGGCAGTGATATATGTCCAAGTAGGTCATGGATGGTGTTCCCATCTCCTGTTCTTTACATAGGATTACGTTGGATATACGTCACAGAAACCATGACAACCGGTCCATGTCAGTGTTTATGCAACACTGGAGCCTCCTCCCAACTTTTTTCCCCTTAATCTCTCACTGTAACCCTGTATTCCCTTTGTGGTGAATGTATTGCTGTAACAATTCACCGTGTGCATATCTGTATTACGCTGTTGCCCATGTGGGCTCCACCTATGGACCATTGTAAGGTATTACCTATGATGTAGTATGTTGGGGCCTGTGTGGGCTCCGTCCCTGGTTCCACCCCTTGAGGGGAGGTATAAAGAGCAATCGCCCTGTAGGTGGCTCCCACTAACATCAGTCGCAGGCAGGCACTGTTCTAGTTGATTAAAGCCACAGTTTACTTCCACTCCTGGTTCCGTGTGAATTGATGGTCACATCACCCTTCTCCCATATTCCTACTTTATTTCCCCTTGAATGAGTCTCTACCATTCACTTCAACTGCGGCAGCAAGTTCCACATTCTCACCGCTCTCGGTGAAGAAGCTTTTCCTGAATTCCCTATTCGATTTTTTGGTGACTATCTGATATTAGATCATAGAATTTACAGTGCAGAAGGAGGCCATTCGGCCCATCGAGTCTACACCGGTCCCTGAAAGAGCACCCTACCTAAGCCCACACCTCCACCCTATCCCTGTAACTCAGTAACTCCACCTAACTTTTGGACACTAGGGGGCAATTCATCATTGTCAATCCACCTAACCTGCATATCTTTGGACTGTGGGAGGAAACCGGAGCACCCGGAGGAAAGCCACGCAGACACGGGGAGAACGTGCAGACTCCACACAGACCAAAGCCGGGACTCGAACCTGGGACCCTGGCGCTGTGAAGCCACAGTGCTAACCACTGTGCTACCGTACCGGCCTCTAGTTCAGCTCTTCCCCACAAGAGGAAACGGATTGGTTGAAAATGACGCCAGTCGGAAAGCTGTGCGGCCTAAGTACAAACATGCAGGGTTGGGGGGGGGGGGGGGGGCTTAATTGGACAGCTCTTTCAAAAAGCTGGAATAGGCAGGATGAGCTGAATAACCTCCTTCCAGGGGGCAAATGGGTGGGTGGGGAGGTGCTGCCGGAGCGTGTAGAAACTGAATCCCAGGAACGTCACAAAGGGGAAGGCAAACAAATCCGAGCTTGCTTTGGTAAAATAGGCAAATAGGCTTATTTTGAGTGGCTGGGGGGCGAAAAATCGCATTCTACAATAAAAATGATTTTTAAAATATGTTTTGAAATGTTGCAGTTTTTACAGAGTTCACAGAAAGATCATCGTGTATTCACACGTGATTAGTTCCCCTCCCTTGGCGTCTTGGTTTGTTTACAGTTTTACAGGGTTTTGCTTGTTTACCTGTGCCGCCCCCGGCAGAGCCCTAGGTCATGTGACTGGTTCTGTTTGTTTGCCGGCCCAAATGGACTTTCCCGCCCGAGGGTGGTACCCCTCCCCGTACCGGGTGGTTCGGCCTTGACCGGCCCCCATTCTGACTTTGGGACCCTTCGTCCTTGCTGCTGGGAGCTGTCTTTGTGGCCTTGTTCTTGGTCCCATGGTCCTATTCTGGCTGTTCCCGTATCTCCCCCCCCCCCCCCCAGCCCCCGTCCTTTCCTCCCTCTTCCTATTCTTTGGTGCCTTAGTGGCAACCTACGCGCCCCTCCCCCTCTTTCCCTCGCACAATTGGCTGTGGGCTTCAAACAGGTCTTGGGACCAAGTTGGCGATTGGCTTCCATGTTTTGTGGATGGTGAATTAGATTTTTTCCCAGGTGGGGGAATCGCGAGAGGTTCACCAGCCAGTCTGCAGCTTTGCTTTGTGCTGCTGACTGCCAGCTGAGCAGGATTCTTCGGCGGGCGATTAGGGAGGGCCCCCCCCCCCCATGAATAGTTCTGTCTGGTCTGGTACTCCGAAGACTGCCACTTTCAAGCTTGGCTGTCCAGCACCCGACCAGTCTGGGGCAGGCCCAGAACGTGTGGGAGTGGTTGGGCGATTGTCTCTGTTTTCCAAAAGTTCCCATCTATTTGACACTTTACGTGTGTGTGTGTGTGTGTGTGTGTGTGTGTGTGTGTTTGATATCAAATCTGAGATTGTCACCATGTTTTTGAAGGACGAATAGGGAACTGTACACAAACTCTCCGGGTTTCCATGAACTGCAAGCTAATCGGATTTTAAAGAGGTATTTTTGTGGAGGCGCATTGTGTTACTGAGCTTGAAGAATCAGTGCTGACCACTTTGTATCCTAAATGTATGCATGTTTTTTAATTAATAAATATTAATGTGACATTTAAATTAACTGCCTCAGCTGCTGTTCCATTTGGTGTATTTTTTTCACGCAGTTATATGGGGGGTGGGGGGTTGCTCTATTCCTTGGTTCGAAACCCTCCCTTTCCTGCCCCTTCGCCTCTGCCATTAACTCTCTGATGGAGGTTTTACGGCCCCTCCCCTCACTCCCCCCACCAGCAACTTGCCCCATTTTCATTTGTGAGCTCAGGCAGCAAGAGTCCACACTTTAATTGACGTGTCCCCGATCCAAACTCCGCACACATACACACAGTGTACAGCCGAACTCGTTGGAAAACCATCAAAGAATCATGGAATTTACAGTGCAGAAGGAGGCCATTCGGCCCATCGAGTCTGCAGCGGCCCTTTGAAAGAGCACCCCACTTAAACCCACACCTCCACCCTATCCCTGTAACCTTGTAATCCCACCCAAACATTTTGGACACTAAGGGAAATTTATCATGGCCAATCCACCTAACCCGCACATCTTTGGACTGTGGGAGGAAACCGGAGCACCCGGAGGAAACCCACGCACACACGGGGAGGATGTGCAGACTCCGCACAGACAGTGACCCAAGTCGGAATCGAACCCGGGACCTTGGAGCTGTGAAGCAACTGTGCTGCAGTGCTGCCCACAGAAACAGCATGAGGCCACTCAGCCCATCGAGCCTGTGCGACCATTCAGGGCATGTTTCTCCAGCCTCGTTGCAGAGTACCGAGGCCGGTGAATAGTGGGAGAGGCCAAAGATGAGATCCACGCTGGGCGCCAAACAGTTTGCAATGGAACCGGCCCACTCCCATAGTGAAATGGGGATCTCGTCGCAGCGTGGCGACAAACCAATTATCACCACTGTAGCCCAATCAATGAGGGTGACCCCATATCCAAAGGCCTCCTGTCATTCAGCGGTGTCCCCAGCAAGTGGTCACACTGGCACCGATTAGTACTCCTTTTGGAAAACGTGAACCTGGTGGAAGCGCTTCTGTGGGGAGCCGAGGAGGGGAGTAGCCGCCTTTGCTCACAGGCAAAGAGCCCGGGGGTGCTGGGCTTACTGCCCCTGAGCTCGGCAGGGAGTAGGGGACTCTCCGTAGGGGTGGGCCGTCGTTTGGGGGGGTAAACCACTCGCGGCACCACCATGTCAACCTCTGGATCGCGTGGAACTGTTCCGAGGGCAACCCTTGTCCCTGCCAGTGTGCCCCACCAATCACCCATAACCCCCGCTGACTGCCGAGGCCTCTGGCTGCGCGGCTGAAGGCTATCGCTAATAGGGAATTGGCAATCGTGGTTCAGTGAGCACTTGACACATGCCAAGTGGATTCCTGTGGGTAGGCGGGCCATGTATCATGTGGGAGTCATTACCTAGAATCCCAGTCACACCTTGACGAATGGACACTGTGCTTGAACACTGCAGGGGGGGGCAACACCACACACGCAGCAGCCAACATCCGAACACCCAGGGGATGGGACACAGCTCCAGGGACATGTTCACGGTCGGAGGGTGGGTGGGTGCCAAGGGGAGCGGGGGTTGCCTGGAGAGATGGGCAAAGGGTTCAGAGGTCAGCCCGCATTGCAGAAGAAAGTGACAGAGGCATCATACTGGTTGTGCAACAAGGTGTTTAATGTGCTGTACAATACCCCACTTCCAGTGGTGCAGCCGCCCCCCCCCCCCCCCCTCCCCACCCCCTGCCTACCCCTCCCCTGGTGCCCTCCGTGATTTTCAACATGCTTGGTCCCCTAGCTCGACCACTACGTCTCGGTGTTTCCCCAGGATGCACATCTATGGTGGAGGTAGCCAGCTGCTTACCTCGTCCCGTGGCCTTCAATGCCCCTGGCGGGCGTCCTCTGGGGGCTCAGGGTCCGGAGGGCCCCGGCTCACGTGTCGGCGGTACATGCACAGCCGCCCTGTCCCGTGTGCTGATCCCGAGACGCAGCCTCATCAGAGGGGTGGACCTCGGGGAACTGGTGCCACCGTCGCCGCCCTGTGGGATGGATCTGGCTTGGCACCCAGCGCCCCCACCACCCGGTCAGTGCCCTGAGAGCCCTGGGCTCCAGCCTGGGACAGAGGGGCAGCTGGTTCAAGCTCTGCCAGCCCTGGCTTCTCCCCAATACCTGCACCATCGTGTCGACACCCTCGCCGATGCCCCTCAGTGACTGGGCCATGCTCTGCAGCGCCTCGGCAATGCCCGTCTGAGAGCGGGACATGTCCCACAGAAACTCATCGAGGTCGGCCTGGTACTGGTTAACACCCCCCAGTGAGGCAGACATACTGCCGAGACCCTCAGCCATGGCCGTCACCGACTGCGCAACACCTTGGACACCTTCACTCATGATGCCGACATCGTACGCCAGGCTCTCCACTGCGGTCACCACCCTGGCAGTCTTGGCCTTGGCGCCCCGCATTGCCGGCACCATCTGCTGCGTCCTTAGCCTCTGGGACTCCTCCAATCGGCTGTGGACCTCCTGAAGTGACACTGACATCTCCCTCTGGATGTCCCGGCTGCTCCCTATCGTCTCAATCAGCTCCGGGTACCTCTGTTCCACTGGCTCAGCATCAGGCTGGCACCCAGCTGGGTCCTGGGATCCAGCTGACCTCTGACTGTTGTCTCGCCTGGGGGTTCCTGCCTCCACCTGATGTGCATCATCAGCAGTGTGGTGCTCACTAGATTGTGCCCCAGGAGCCTGACCACGAACATGTCCCACCGAGCTGTGTGTATCAGCGCTGGTGAAGGGTGGAGATGACAGCTGTGCCACGATTATAACGGTGGCAACCTTGGAGCTCTCCTCCGAGGTGGTCTCCTGGGAGTCAGGGGAGGGGGCTGCCTGGGATGCGCTGGCGCCGTCGGCTGGGGGACCTGCGGGAGAACGGACATGTGCTCAGTGGGAGGGTGGGTCAGTCAGTACGGCAATCACTACTCCCATTTGACAGATCCTCTGGGTGGAGCCTGGTGGTTCCTCACCTCTGTGGCATTCGCCAGCCTCTGCGTGGGTGACCGCCCTGTCCTCGACCACCCCAGTCACCTCCTCGAAGGAGGTGAGGATGCTTAAGTCTGTCATCCCTCCGCCAGCCTGGGCCATCTCCGGGAGATTGTGAGAGAGATTCTCCTGAGGGGACACAGAGAGGACATTATTAGCCACACGCGTCACAATGGTGGGAGAGGGGGTATGAAGGGTGGGGGGGGAAGGGAGGGCTGGGTCGCCTGGGGTTGGGGGGAGGGGGCGTGGATGCTCCCTGGGGGGCTGAGAGGGGGGTTTGCATTGTTGTCTACTCACTCTTACCGCCGAGTATAGGTCGTTGACCTTTTTCTGGCACTGAGGGACAATCCTTCTGGTCACACTCCCCGAGCTGATGGCTGCCGCCACCTTGTCCCACGCAGCAGTGGCTGCCTTGTGGCTCACCCTCCAGGACCATCGGGGGAACAGGACGTCCCTCCTTTTTTTTTAATGCATTTTATTCAAACTTGTATCAAAGTAGGTTACAGCAAATAAACACCCCGGGAAACATTCTTCCCAACAATCAACTATACAGTTTGTACAGATTTTCCTCCTTTTTCACCCCCTCCCTCCCCCTTCCACATCCGGAAGCAGCAGTCGCTCCAGCAGGGTGTATCCCGGCAATCTAGGGAACCCCTTCCCGACCTTTCGTGCAAAATCCTTAACCTGTAGATACCTGCACTCACTCCCCCTCGGCATCTCAGGACGTCCCTCCTGGCCTCCACCACATCCAGGAGCCTCCCTAGGTCAGCGTCCCCGAATCGTGGGGCTGGACTCCTGGGTGCCATTGTTGCGAGCTGTCTGGGGTCGGCTTAGCACGTGCAGCCTAAGTGCTGCTCGACCTTGTTAGCGGGGGGCTGGCGAGCGCGGTCCCGGCGAATCAGCTGGCGAGCCCGTGAGGCCTCGTTAAGTGTGCCAATTAACATTGAATTGCGTTGCCGGCCTCGCTAGGCCGAGCGCTGGGAGGCTCGTGGCAATTCCCGCTCACTACAGGGCTCAGAAGTCTTTCTGGAGAATCGCGCCCAATGTGTGTGAAATTAATGTTTGTGTGAAATTGTGTGCATGATTTTCTGAAAGGACTTTCACCCTTACAAATGGTTAAATTATTGTTTAAGAAATATGTTTCTTAGAATTTTTTGCATAATAATCAATAGAAACAAGAATAAAAGAATGCAAAAAATCGAAAGCAATTTAAAAAAACAAAACATAAATAACTGAAATACTAAAACTAAAATAAACCCCTGAACGGCCTACAGTGACTAGATCCTTAAAAAAGGAAATAAAAAGTTTCTATCTTGGGTAGAACATCTCCACCGACCCCCTGATGGTGAATTTGATTTTCTCCAAATGTAGGAACAACAGTGAGTCACCCAACCAAGCAGAGGCACTGGGCAGAGTGAGAGATCTCCAACCAAGCAATATTCACCTCTTGGCTATCAGTGAGGCCAAGGCCACAACATCCGCCCCGACCCCAGACTGAACAACCGGCGAATCCGACACTCCAAACATGGCCATCAGTGGACATGGGTCTAAATCCACATGGAGTATCTCCGACATGGTATTAAAGAATGGAACCCAGAAGCCAACGAGTTTGGGGCAGTTTGTGTGGGTGGCTAGCCGGGTCAAGAGAACTGAGATCACGCCTATCCTCAAATTTGGGAAAACCCATTCATCCTTTCCCTGGTCAAGTGCGTCCTGTGTAACACCTTAAACTGAATTAGGCTCAGCCGAGCACATGAGGCTGTGGAGGTGACCCTGTGAAGGGCCTCGCTCCAAACCTCACCAGTGAGCAGTGGGCCCAATCACTCTCCCACTTCGCCCTCACTACGCTTAGTGAGGAGGGATGCGACAAGAGAATATGGCCATATAGGTCTAAATTAGACCCCTCGCCAGGCCGAGCCAGGGACAGGATCCTCTTCATCAGGGAAGAAGGTGTGCCAAAGGAAAGGAAGGAAAAGACTTATGCGAGAGGTTGCGAACTTGAAAATAACGAGAAAGGCTGGAGTTGGGCAGCTGAAATTATCAATGTTTTGTTATGCTCGTGACGTAGCATAAGCTGCTTCCTTGATGTGCACTCTGACAAAGGAAGGTTCAGACTTGGAGATAGCTTTAACACATTTATTACTGTTAACGATTCTCCTACTTGGATTCGACTCTCCTGTTAATCCTGCTATAGCTACTCAGACTGACTAACCAGTCTGCTACAATCCACGTGGTGGGTGTGATGTTCAATCAACCCTGTGTCTGTACTCACTGAGTGTCACCACTGGAAAGAGAAAGATCATGTGTGCTGTGTCCTTATATATGAGTTGGTGTAATGCCCCCCTGTGGTAGTGTCACCTCTGTGTGTATCGTGACTGCCCATTGGTCATGTCCTATCTTACTGATCTATTGGTTGACTGTCTGTGTATCATGTCTCTGGTGCTCCCTCTAGTGTCTAGCTAGTCTACGTGTATTTACATTAACCCCTTGTGCATTTACAGTGATGCATATCACCACAATTAACTAATTCCCTAAAACTCCCTCGTGCTGCATTTGAGTTTCTTTTTATTCATTATGGGGATGTGGGCGTCACTGGCTTCACGGAAAGCTAATCTACTACTGGGCCCCTTTTACAGTCCCACCCTCTTCCTGAACACACCAAGATATGCACATGCCGGAGTAGGACAATAAAGAGGATTAATGTGAGTTGGAGGATGTGCCCTTGCTTGGGATGTTGAAGTTGTTTCTTCAACTGACTGTCCTTCCAGGATGTGGAGTGATTGAGAACCACCGGTTTGATGGCTAACGAGGATCTTCTGGCTGGAACATTCAGTCCAAATCCCCAGATGTGGGATTCCCTCTGGGGAGTGACTTTCACTTTTATTAACCTGGGTCTTCACTCAGAAGATCCGCCTCAGGCCTGTGCAATTCATTTTGGTTTCCAACTCCACTGGAATGACTCCTAGCTTGACGAAGGAAAAACCGAGATTCCCTCATAGATTTTAAAGAGGGTTCTTTAAACAACTGATCCTGCATTCCGATGTTGCTGGACTGAACTGCCTTGCAGTTAAATCTGACTGTAGAGAGAGAAAGGTCTTTACTTTGAACCTTTAGACACAGTCCATCAGTTAAGAGAGTGACATCAGGGCTGTAGCCCTCCATCTTCTTGATCAAACCGAAACTAAAAACCAGATGTAGCCTTCCTGTCCCTGGCAGAACATTCTGGAATGGTCAGCACCAATCAGCATAGACTATCAGTCAAGAGCCCAGCAAACGTAAACAGCTCATTGGCCGACAGCCAAGTCCACCAAGATGAGTCATCACCAATGCCAGCCCAACCTGCTGGATTCCTTTTTTTTTAAATTAAAGGTGAAGTTCATCTTAAAGATGTAGCCCCAATAATGGTCCAGGTTCAAAAATTATAAAAGTAAAAGAAAAAATAAGAAGAATAAACAAGGGATTAACATGAATATCCTGACACCACAGAGATAATTAATCACCACAGAGATAACTAATTACCACAGAGGTAACTAAACACCACAGAGATAACTAATTACCACAGAGGTAACTAAACACCACAGAAATAACTAATCACCACAGAGATGACTAATCACCACAGAGATAACTAATTACCACAGAGGTAACTAAACACCACAGAGATAACTAATTACCACAGAGGTAACTAAACACCACAGAAATAACTAATCACCACAGAGATAACTTGAGTAACCACAGAGATAACAAAACACCATAGAGCTAACTAATCACCACAGAAATAACTAATCACCACAGAGATGACTAATCACCACAGAGATGACTAATTACCACAGAGGTAACTAAACACCACGGAAATAACTATCACCACAGAAATAGCTCAATACCACAGAGATAACTCAACCCGACAGAGATAACTAGAGATACTGCATAGACAACTAATCACCACAGAGATAACTAATCACCACAGAGATAACTAGAGATACTGCATAGACAACTAATCGCCACAGAGATAACTAATCACCACAGAGATACCTAGATTTATTGCATAGCCAACTAATTACCATAGAGATAACTAACCACCACAGAGATACCTAGAGTTACTGCATGGGGGCTGGTTTAGCTCTGTGGGCTAAACAGCTGGCTTGTAATACAGAACAAAGCCAGCAGCGCGGGTTCAATTCCCGTACCGGCCTCCCCGAACAGGTGCCAGAATGTGGCGACTAGGGGCTTTTCACAGTAACTTCATACTTGTGACAATAAAAGCTTATTATTAGATAACTAATCACCACAGAGATTACTAGAGTTACCACAGAGATAACTAATCACCACAGAGATAACTAGAGTTACTGCATAGATAACTAATCACTACAGAGATAACTGGTGTCAACACCGAGATAACTAATCACCTCAGAGATAACTAGAGTTACTGCTTGGATAACTAATCACCACAGAGATAATTAATCACCACAGGGATAATTAGAGTTGCCGCATAGATAACTAATCACCACAGAGGTAACTAATCACCACAGAGATAACTAATCACCATAGAGATAACTAGAGTTACCGCATAGATAAATCATCACCACAGGGATAACTTGAGTAACCACAGAGATAACAAAACACCATAGAGCTAACTAATAACCACAGAGATAACTAATAACCACAGAGGTAACTAATCACCACAGAGATAACTAGAGTTACTGCTTGGATAACTAATCATCACAGAGATAACTAATCACCACAGAGATAATTAGAGTTGCCGCATAGATAACTAATCACCACAGAGGTAACTAATCACCACAGAGATAACTAATCGCCACAGAGATAACTAGAGTTACCACATAGATAAATCATCACCACAGAGATAACTAATCACCACAGGGATAACTTGAGTAACCACAGAGATAACAAAACATCATAGAGCTAACTAATTAGGGGCAGCACGGTAGCCTTGTGGATAGCACAATTGCTTCACAGCTCCAGGGTCCCAGGTTCGATTCTGGCTTGGGTCACTGTCTGTGCGGAGTCTGCACATCCTCCCCATGTGTGTGTGGGTTTCCTCCGGGTGCTCCGTTTTCCTCCCACAGTCCAAAGATATGCGGGTTAGGTGGATTGGCCATGATAAATTGCCCTTAGTGTCCAAAATTGCCCTTAGTGTTGGGTGGGGTTACTGGGTTATGGGGATAGGGTGGCGGTGTTGACCTTGGGTAGGGTGCTCTTTCCAAGAGCCGGTGCAGACTCGATGGGCTGAATGGCCTCCTTCTGCTCTGTAAATTATATGATAATAACCACAGAGATAACTAATCACCACAGAGATAACTAATCACCTCAGAGATAACTAGAGTTACTGCTTGGATAACTAATCATCACAGAGATAACTAATTACCACAGAGATAACTAATCACCACAGGGATAATTAGAGTTGCCGCACAGATAACTAATTACCACAGAGGTAACTAATCACCCCAGAGATAACTAGAGTTACCGCATAGATAAATCATCACCACAGAGATAACTAATCACCACAGGGATAACTTGAGTAACCACAGAGATAACAAAACACCATAGAGCTAACTAATAACCACAGAGATAACTAATAACCACAGAGGTAACTAATCACCACAGAGATAACTAATCACCACAGAGATACCTAATCACCACAGACATAACTAATCATGATGTGGAGATGCCGGCATTGGACTGGGGTGAGCACAGTGAGTCTTACAACACCAGGTTAAAGTCCAACAGTTTGTTTCAAATCACTAGCTTTCGGAACACTGCTCGGACCTGAGGAAGGAGCAGCGTTCCGAAAGCTAATGATTTGAAACAAACCTGTTGGACATTAACCTGGTGTTGTAAGACTTCTTACTATAACTAACTTACTATAACACAAAGATAGCTCAACACCACAGAGATAATTAGAGTTACCACAGAGGTAGCTAATTACCACTGTGATAACTATTTACCACAGAGATAACTAGAATTATTGGATTGGATATGTTTATTGTCACGTGTACCGAGGTACAGTGAAAAATATTGTTCCATACGTGAAAACAAACATAAGACATACATAAATATACAAAATAAATACTAACAGGAGTGTAGTACTACTCCGTAGAGAAGATGGGTGAAAAGATCAGTTCAGTCCATAAGAGGGTCGTTTAGGAGTCTGGTGGCAGTGGGGAAGAAGCTGCTTTTGAGTCTGTTCGTGTGTGTTCTCAGACTTCTGTATCTCCTGCCCGGTGGAAGAAGTTGGAAGAGTGAGTAAGCTGGGTGGGAGGGATCTTTGATTATGCTGCCCGCTTTCCCCAGGCAGCGGGAGGTGTAGATAGAGTTCATGGATGGGAGGCAGGTTTGTGTGATGGACTGGGTGGTGTTCACGACTCTCTGAAGTTTCTTATGGTCCTGGGCCGAGCAGTTGCCATACCAGGCTGTGATGCAGCCAGATAGGATGCTTTCTATGGTGCATCTGTAAATAATAATAATAATTGCTTATTGTCACAAGTAGGCTTCAATAACGTTACTGCGAAAAACATTCCGGCGCCTGTTTGGGGAGGCCGGTACGGGAATATTGGTAAGAGTCAATGTGGACATGCCGAATTTCCTCACTTTCCTGAGAAAGTATAGGCGCTGTTGAGCTTTCTTGGTCGTAGCATTGATGTAGGTGGACCAGGACAGATTTTTGATAATGTGTACACCTAGGAATTTGAAGCTGTCAACCATCTCCACCTCGGCCCCATTGATGCAGACAGGGGTGTGTACGATACTTTGCTTCCCAAAGTCAATGACCAGCTCCTTAGTTTTGCTGACGTTGAGGGAGAGATTGTTGTCGTTACATCACGCCACTAGGTTCTCTATCTCCATCCTGTATTCTGACTCATCGTTATTCAAGATCCGACTCAGCGCGGTTGTATCGGCTACAAACTTGTTGATGGAGTTGGAGCCACATTTTCCCACACAGTTGTGTGTGTATAGGGAATATTGTAGGGGGCTAAGTACGCAGCCTTGCGGGTCCGGGTATTGAGGACTAGCGTGGAGGAATTTTTGTTGTTTATCCTTACTGATTGTGGTCTATGGGCCAGGAAATGCCGCCTGCTGTGGATCGGTTGTGGCAGAATCCAAATTGCAGTGAATCAAGGCATTCTGGGAGTATGGAGTTGATGTGACTCATGACCAACCTCGCGAAGCACTTCATTACGATCGCTGTCAGGGCCACCAGACGGTAGTCACTGAGGCACGTTGCCTGGTTCTTCTTTGGCACGGGTATGATGGTAGTCTTTTTGAAGCAGGTGGGGACCTCGGAACGGAGAAGGGAGAGTTGAAGATGTCTGCGAACACATGCACCAGTTGTTCCGTGCAGGATCTGAGTGCACGACCAGGGCCCCCTTCAGGATCCATCTCTTTCAGAGGGTTCACTTTCAAGAAGGCCAATCTGACTTTGGACGCTGTGATGGTAGGTATGGGTGTGTCTGAGGCTGCTGGAGCAGTTGACAGTGGTTTGATGGTTTCCTGCTCGAACCCAGCATAGAATGTATTGAGTTCATCGGGGAGGGGTGCGCTGCTGCCGAAGATTCTACTTGGCTTTGCTTTGTAGCCCGTTATGTTGTTTAAGCCTTGCCACAACCAACGAGAGTCCGTGACGTTAGTCTGTGACTCTAGCTTAGTCTGGTGTTGTCTCTTGGCATCCCTGATGACTTTGCGGAGGTTGTCCCTGGATTTCTTGTATAGTACTGAGTACTTGTTAAGCCACCTCAGAAGGCAGCTAAGAGTCAACCGCAATGCGGTGACTCTGGAGTCACATGTAGGTCAGACCTGGTAATGGTGGCAGATTATCTCTGTGGTAACTCATGTTATCTCTGTGATGATTAGTTATCCCTGTAGTAACTCTAGTTATCTCTGTGGTGATAGTTATCCCTGTTGTAACTCTAGTTATCTCTGTGGTGATTAGTTATCTCTGTGGTGATTAGTTATCTCTGTTGTAACTCTAGTTATCTCTGTGGTGATTAGTTATCTCTGTTGTAACTCTAGTCATCTCTGTGGTGATTAGTTATCCTTGTTGTAACTCTCGTTATCTCTCTGGTGACAATTATCCCTGTGGTAATTAGTTATCTCTGTGGTAACTCTAGTTATCTGTCTGGAAATTAGTTTTCTCTGTGGTGATTATTTACCTCCATAGCAACATTAGTTATTTCTCTGGTGATTAGTTATCTATGTGGTGATTAGTTATCTCCATAGTAACTCTAGTTATCTCTGTGGAGATTAGTTATCCCTGTTGTAACTCTAGTTATCTCTGTGGTGATTAGTTATCCTTGTTGTAACTCTAGTTATCTCTCTGGTAATTAGTTTTCTCTGTGGTGATTAGTTATCTCCATAGTAACTCTAGTTATCTCTATGGTGATTAGTTACCCCTGTGTTGATCAGCTAACCCTGTGATGATTAATGATTTCCAGAGTAACTCTAATTATCTCTATAGTCGACCTCAGGCTCACCTGTAGTGCCACCTTGTGGTGAGTGGATATGAGCCGCTCCCCCGTGTCTCGCTGTAAATGGAAACATCACAAATGACAAAGGCTTTCAGTAGATCTGGATTCATCCACCAAAACTGAGCCAGCCGTCTCTCTGTCGCCCCCCACCCACCTTCCCACTCATTTACATTCCTTCCCACTCCTTTACATTCCTTCCCACCCTTTCACACTCCTTTCCACTCCTGACCTCTTTTCTAAAAATATTTTTATTCAAGGCTTTTTACACATGAACACAAAATGGGAGAACCCCCGAGGGCAATGGTGGTGGGATTCCACTTGGATAAGGAGCGCATTCTACAGTGGGCCGAGCAGACACGGAGCTGTAAGTGGGACAACAGTATCCTGCGGGTTTACTAAGACTTGAGTGTGGAGGTGGCCAGGAGAAGAGCAGGCTTCAACCAGATTAGGTCGATCCTTTTTAAGAAAAAGGTGAAGTTCGGACTGTTGTACCCGGCCCGTCTCTCGGTCACGCACGAGGAACAGCACTTTTATTTTGAGTCGCCTGAGGATGACGCGCTGGACTTCGTGAAAAGGAAAGGACTGGTGGTGGACTGAGAACTTTTGAACTTTGCTGCAATGTTCTTGGGTTTTTTTTTCTGGTTTTTTAAAAAGTTTCTCGTTTTTCGTTTTGTAGAAGCTGTTTGTAATACCTTTTGCATTGATTTGGGACCAACGGTAGAGCTGAGTGAGTTCAGATTTTCATTTACACTGTTGGGGGATGGAGCTTGTTTAGATTTTGGTGTTTTTCTGTCGGGCAATTGTGTAGGGATTGTTTGATGTTTGTATAAGCGGGGGGGGGGGGGGAACAATAGGTGGGAGACTATCCGGCGCCAGGGATGGGGGCCACCAAGCTAACTGGGTGGGCTAGCTCACGGAAGCGCAGTGGGAGGTGTGCATATGTTTGGTTTATTCAAGTGGTTGGGTTACAGAGTGTTGTTACTAGGGGGAGAGGGGGGGGGGAAATGTTCTGCTGACGAGGGAGGCACTTGGGCCACGGGATAGAGAGGAGGTTGGGGGCGGAGGCTGCCTGGGGGTGGGCCGTTGGAGGCGCGGAGCATGGGCTGGAGGCGCGCCCAAAAAGGGGATGGCTGATCGGTGAAGAGGGGGGGGGGGCCAATGAGCCCCCCAAATCGGCTGATCACCTGGAATGTTCAAGGGTTAAATGGGCCGGTCAAGATGTCACGTGTGTTCGTGCATCTTAGAAGACTGAAGGCTGATGTGGTAATGTTGCAGGAGACGCACCTTAGAGTAACTGAGCAGATTAGATTGAGGAAAGGCTGGGTCTGTCAGGTCTTTCACTCGGGACTAGACTAAAAGACTGGAGGGGTCGCGAACCTGATCAATAAGCGGGTGGAGTTTGAGGCGGGTAGAATAGCCTTGGATGTGGGAGGTCGGTACATTATGGTCAGTGGGAAACTGGAGGGGGTGCAGGTGGTATTAGTAAATGTGTATGCGCCAAATTGGGATGATGTGGAGTTTATAAAGAGGATGCTGGGGAAGATACTGGACCTGGACTCGCACAGGTTGGTCATGGGAGGGAACTTCAACACAGTTATTGCCCCTGGCTTGGACTGGTTAAGGTCGAAAACGGACAAGGTGCCAGCAATGGCAAAGGAACTAAAAGTGTTCATGGAGCAGATTGGGGGGGGGGGGACATGGAAATGTGGGCAGCCGAGGGTGAAGGAGTTTCCTTCTACTCACACGTGCAGAAAGTGAACTCCCAGATTGATTTCTTTATTTTGAGCAGGGCCTTATTGCAGAGGTGGTGGACACGGGGTACTCGGCGATCACAATCTCAGACCACGCTCCACACTGGGTTGACCTGCAGGTTAGTAAAGACAGTAACCAGCGCCCACAATGGAGGTTAGGTGTGGGACCTTTGGCTGACGAAGGGGTGTGTGTGCGGCTGAGGAAACGTATTCAGAGCTACCTGCAGGTCAACGACACGGGGGAAATTTCAGCAGCGGTGGTCTGGGAAGCACTGAAGGCGGTGGTCAGAGGGGAGCTGATCTCGATACGGGCCCATAGGGAGAAGGTGGACAGGGCAGAGACGGACCGACTGGTAAAGGAGATTGCACAGATCGATAGGAGGTATGCGGAGACCCCAGAGGCAGGGCTTTTAAGGGAACGGCGGAGGCTACAGACGGAGTTCGGCTTGTTAACCACAGGGAGGGTGGTGGAGCAGCTGAGAAAGGCGAGGGGGGGCGACCTATGAGCATGGAGAGAAGGCCAGCAGAATGCTTGCACAGCAGCTTAGAAAGAGGGAGGTAGCCAGGGAGATAAGGAAAGTAAATGACGGAGATGGGAACCTGGTTGGAGATTCAGCAGGGGTGAATAAGGCGTTTAGGGATTTCTACAGTAGGCTGTTCAGGTCGGAATCCCCTACGGGGCCGGAGGGGATGAGGCATTTCTTGGAGGGGCTGAATTTCCCAAAGGTGGAATGGGAGCTGGTAGAAGGGCTTGGAAGAGATAGTGCCGGGTCTGAAGGCCATGCAGTCGGGTAAAGCCCCGGGGCCGGACGGGTACCCAGTGGAGTTTTATAAAAAGTTCTCTGGGATATTGGGGCCGGTGTTGATGAGGATGTTCAATGAGGCAAGGGAAAGAGGGGTGTTGCCCCCGACGATGTCACAGGCCACGATTTCACTGATTCTGAAGCGGGACAAGAACCCGGAGCTGTGTGGATCCTACAGGCGATATCCGTATTGAATATCCCGTGTTTTGGGGATCCTTAAGGGGGAGGGGGAGCAGCCGTGGTCCACATAGGTACCAATGACATAGGTAGGAAAAGGGATAGGGATGTAAGGCAGGAATTCAGGGAGCTAGGGTGGAAACTTAGATCTAGGACAAACAGAGTTATTATCTCTGGGTTGTTACCCGTGCCACGGGCTAGCGAGACGAGGAATAGGGAGAGAGAGGAGTTGAACACGTGGCTACAGGGATGGTGCAGGAGGGAGGGTTTCAGATTTCTGGATAATTGAGGCTCATTCTGGGGTCGGTTGGTCCTCTACAAATGGGATGGTCTACACCTGGAACAGAGGGATACCAATATCCTGGGGGGGAAATTTGCTAATGCTCTTCGGGAGGGTTTAAACTAGTTCAGCAGGGGCTTGGGAACCTGGGGCGCGATTCTCCGACCCCCCCACCGGGTCGGAGAAGCGCTGGGGGCTGGCGTGAATCCCGCCCCCACCGAGTCCTGAATTCTCCGCCACCAGAGATTCGGCGGAGGCAGGAATCGCACTGGTTGGCGGGAATCGCGCTGGTCGGTGGGCCCACCCCTGGCGATTCTCCGGTCCGCGATGGGCCGAAGTCCAGCCGCTGACAACCCTCGCCCGTCGGCGTGGATTAAACCTCCTTTTGAACGGCGGGACAAGGCGGCGCGGGCAGGCTACGGGGTCCTGGAGGGGGCGTGGGGCGATCTGGCCCCGGGGGATGCCCCCATGGTGGCCTGGCCCGCGATCGGGGCCCACCGATCCGCGGGCGGGTCTGTGCCGTGGGTGCACTCTTTATCTTCCACCTTCGCCATGGTCTTCACAATGGCGGAGGCGGAAGAGACCCCCTCCACTGCGCATGCGCGGGGATGCCGTGAGCGGCCGCTGACGCTCCCGCGCATGCGTCGCCCGGCGAAGACCTTTCAGCGCCGGCTGGCATGGAGCCAAAGGCCTTTCCCACCAGCCGGCGGAGCGGAAACCTCAAGGTGAGGGCTTGGCCCCTAAAGGTGCGGAGAATTTGGGGCGGCCCGACGCCGAAGTGGTTCCCGCCACTCCATTACGCCGGGTAGCGGAGAATCCCACCCCTGAATTGTAGCTCCAGTATACAGGAGGTTGAGAGTAGTGAGGTCATGAGTAAGGTTTCAAAGTTGCAGGAGTGGACCGGCAGGCAGGAAGGTGGTTTAAAGTGTGTCTTCTTCAATGCCAGGAGCATCCGGAATAAGGTGGGTTAACTTGCGGCATGGGTTGGTACCTGGGACTTTGATGTTGTGGCCATTTCGGAGACATGGATAGAGCAGGGACAGGAATGGTTGTTGCAGGTGCCGGGGTTTAGATATTTCAGTAAGCTCAGGGAAGGTGGTAAAGGAGGGGGAGGGGTGGCATTGTTAGTCAAGAACAGTATTACGGTGGCAGAAAGGACGTTTGATGAGGACTCGTCTACTGAGGTAGTATGGGCTGAGGTTAGAAACAGGTAAGGAGAGGTCACCCTGTTAGAGGTTTTCTACAAACCTCCGAAAAGTTCCAGAGAAGTAGAGGAAAGGATTGCAAAGATGATTTTGGATAGGAGCGAAAGCAACAGGGTAGTTGTTATGGGGGACTTTAACTTTCCAAATATTGACTGGAAACGCTATAGTTCGAGTACTTTAGATGGGTCCGTTTTTGTCCAATGTGTGCAGGAGGGTTTCCTGATACAGTTTCCTGATAGGCCAAAGAGAGGCGAGGCCATATTGGATTTGGTACTGGGTAATGAACCAGGACAGGTGTTAGATTTGGAGATAGGTGAGCACTTTGGTGATAGTGACCACAATTCGATTACGTTTACTTTAGTGATGGAAAGGGATAGGTATATACCGCAGGGCAAGAGTTATAACTAGGGGAAAGTCAATTATGATGCAATGAGGTAAGACTTAGGATGCATCGGATGGAGAGGAAAACTGCAGGGGATGGGCACAGTGGAAATGTGGAGCTTGTTCAAGAAACAGCTACTGCGTGTCCTTGATAAGTATGTACCTGTCAGGCAGGGAGGAAGTGGTCGAGCGAGGGAAGCAGTCGAAACATTTGTCAAGAGGAAGAAGGAGGCTTATGTAAAGATGAGACATGAAGGTTCAGTTAGGGCACTCGAGAGTTACAAGTTAGCTAGGAAGGACCTAAAGAGAGAGCTAAGAAGAGCCAGGAGGGGACATGAGAAATCTTTGGCAGGTAGTATCAAGGATAACCCTAAAGCTTTCTATCGATATGTCAGGAATAAAAGAATGACGAGGGTAAGAGTAGGGCCAGTCAAGGACAGTAGTGGGAAGTTGTGCTTGGAGTCCGAGGAGATAGGAGAGGTGCTAAATGAATATTTTTCGTCAGTATTCACACAGGAAAAAGACAATGTTGTCGAGGAGAATACTGAGATTCAGGCTACTAGACTAGAAGGGCTTGAGGTTCATAAGGAGGAGGTGTTAACAATTCTGGAAAGGGTGAAAATAGATAAGTCCCCTGGGCCGGATGGGATTTATCCTATTCTTTGGGAAGCTAGGGAGGAGATTGCTGAGCCTTTGGCTTTGATCTTTAAGTCATCTTTGTCAACAGGAATAGTGCCAGAAGACTGGAGGATAGCAAATGTTGTCCCCTTCTTCAAGAAGGGGAGTAGAGACAACCCCGGTAACTATAGACCAGTGAACCTTACTTCTGTTGTGGGCAAAATCTTGGAAAAGTTTATAAGAGATAGGGTGTATAATCATCTGGAAAGGAATAATTTGATTAGACATAGTCAACACGGTTTTGTGAAGGGTAGGTCGTGCCTCACAAACCTTATTGAGTTCTTTGAGGAGGTGACCAAACAGGTGGATGAGGGTAAAGCAGTTGATTTGGTGTATATGGATTTCAGTAAAGCGTTTGATAAGGTTCCCCACGGTAGGCTACTGCAGAAAATACAGAAGCATGGGATTCAGGGAGATTTAGCAGTTTGGATCAGAAATTGGCTAGCTGGAAGAAGACAAAGGGTGGTGGTTGATGGGAAGTGTTCAGACTGGAGTCCAGTCACTAGTGGTGTACCACAAGGATCTGTTTTGGGGCCACTGCTGTTTGTCATTTTTATAAATGACCTGGAGGAGGGCGTAGAAGGATGGGTGAGTAAATTTGCAGATGACACTAAAGTCGGTGGAGTTGTGGACAGTGCGGAAGGATGTTACAAGTTACAGAGGGACATAGATAAGCTGCAGCGCAGGGCTGAGAGGTGGCAAATGGAGTTTAATGCAGGAAAGTGTGAGGTGATTCATTTTGGAAGGAATAACAGGAAGACAGAGTACTGGGCTAATGGTAAGATTCTTGGCAGTGTGGATAAGCAGAGAGATCTCGGTGTCCATGTACATATATCCCTGAAAGTTGCCACTCAGGTTGAGAGGGTTGTTAAGAAGGCGTACGGTGTGTTAGCTTTTATTGGTAGAGGGATTGAGTTTCGGAGCCATGAGGTCATGTTGCAGCTGTACAAAACTCTGGTGCGGCCGCATTTAGAGTATTGCGTGCAATTCTGGTCACCGCATTATAGGAAGGATGTGGAAGCATTGGAAAGGGTGCAGAGGAGATTTACCAGAATGTTGCCTGGTATGGAGGGAAAATCTTATGAGGAAAGGCTGAGGGACTTGAGGCTGTTTTCGTTAGAGAGAAGAAGGTTAAGAGGTGACTTAATTGAGGCATACAAGATGATCAGAGGATTGGATAGGGTGGACAGTGAGAGCCTTTTTCCTCGGATGGTGATGTCTAGCACGAGGGGACATAGCTTTAAATTGAGGGGAGATAGATATAAGACAGACGTCAGAGGTAGGTTCTTTACTCCGAGAGTAGTAAGGGCATGGAATGCCCTGCCTGCAACAGTAGTGGACTCACCAACACTAAGGGCATTCAAATGGTCATTGGTTAGACATATGGACGATAAGGGAATAGTGTAAATGGGCTTTAGAGTGGTTTCACAGGTCGGCACAACATCGAGGGCTGAAGGGCCTGTACTGCGCTGTAATGTTCTATGTTCTATGTTCTATATTGGGCGGTATGACCAAAACTGCTCTAGGTCCTTATTTTTCTTTAAGATCAGGGCGATGGAAGCCTGCGACAGTGTTTGGGGGGAGCTCCCCCTATCCCTCGCCTCATTGTATGTCCTCATTAACAGCGGCCCCAGCTCCGCACCAAACCTCATATAAAACTCCACTGGGAACGCGTCCAGTCCTGGGACCTTCCCCGACTGCATCGACCGGTCCAACCATGGATCTAGGACCTCATTGAAATCGCCCCCCCATAATCAACCGATGCTTGTCCAGGTCCAGGATCCTCCCTAACACCCACATCACGTCCACATTGACTCTTACCAACTTTTACAGATGCACCATAGAAAGTTTGGGTTGGCGATGGAAAACGAATCACAGCCTGGTATGGCAACTGCTCGGCCCAGGACCGCAAGAACCTTCAGAGAGTCGTGAACACCGCCCAGTCCATCACACGAACCTGCCTCCCATCCATTGACTCCATCTACATCTCTCGCTGGGAAAGCGGGCAGCATAATCAAAGACCCCTCCCACCCGGCTTACTCACTCTTCCAACTTCTTCCATCGAGCAGGAGATACAAAAGTCTGAGAACACGCACGAACTGACTCAAAAACAGCTTCTTCCCCACTGTCACCAGACTCCGAAATGACCCTCTTATGGACTGATTTCATTAACACTACACTCCTCTGTGCTTCACCCATTGCCATTGTCTATGTATTTGCATTGTGGACCTTGTATTCCCGTAACAGCCTCCCCGAACAGGCGCCGGAATGTGGCGACTAGGGGCTTTTCACAGTAACTTCATTTGAAGCCTACTTGTGACAATAAGCGATTTTCATTTTCATTTCATTTTTGTATTGTTCTTTTATGTATTTTCTTTTTGTTTTATTTTCTTTCCATGTACTATATGATCTGTTTGAGCTGCTCGTATAAAAATACTTTTCACTGTACCTCGGTACACCTGACAATAAACAAATTCAAATTCAAATCTCATAAAGTCCACATCTTCCCAATTTGGGGCATACACATTCACCAGAACTACCAGCATCCCCTCCAGCTTTCCACTGACCATCACATATCTACCCCCAGTCCGGCCTCAATGCTCCCCACCGCAAAAGTCTCTCTCTCACCACCCCCCTTGTCTTCATGTCTAACCCCGAGTGCAGCACCTGCCCTACCCATCCTTTCCTCAGCCTCGTCTGATCCCCCAACGTCAGGTGCATCTCCCGCAAGAACACAATGTCCGCCTTCAGGCTCCTCAGATGCGCGACCGGCCCAATCAGCCCTCACACATTCCACGTGACCAGCCTGGTCAGGCGTCTCCCCCTTATCCCCTGCAATCATCCATACCCCTTTTTAAGCCATCGCCCGGCCCAAGTCAAGCTCCCCTCAGGCCCACCCTCAAATGGCAGCCGCCATCCCAACTGCGTCACACCACCCACACACATGTCAGCAATCCTCCTGCACAACCAAACAAATAACCTCCCCCCCCCCCCCCCCCCCCCCCCCCCGCCTTCCTCCTGGCAATCTCCCACTTTACTCCCGCTAACTAATCCACCCAGCTGGCAGGGTGGCCCCTGTTGAGGGCTTCTGACTTTCCCTTACCCTCCCAGTCCACCCCTCCCCCCAAAAAACTTCCCAACCACCAACAAACTAAGAGGAACAAAAGGTTCACCCATCACCACCGCTCCCCCGGTGAAACCTCCCCCAATTTACCCACCCAATGTGCCCCACGATTTACACAAAACTCTTCTCTAAAGTTCAATATCCTCATGCTCCTACCAGTCCTTGGTCTCTCACAAAGTCCATCGCCTCCTCTAGCGAGTCAAAATAGAATTCCTTTTTTGATGTATCACCCACAAGCCGGCTGGATACAAATGCCCAAACTTCACCCGTTCTTGCAGAGGGTGGCCTTTATCCGATTATACCCAGCCCGCCGCTTGGCCAGCTCCGGACTCAGGTCCTGGTAAATCCACAGCTCATTCCCCTCCCAGGTGCACTTCTTGTTCTGGCTAGCCCACCTCAGGATCTTTTCTTTATCCAGGAACTCCTGCAGCCTGATCACCATCACCCTTGGCAGCTCCCCCTCCTGTGGCCTGTGCACCCAATCCACCTCGAGAGGCTGGTCAAAGGCCCCCTCCTCCATCAGCTTCTCCAGCATGCTTGCCACAAACGTGGCGACCTCTGCTCCTTCGATGCCTTCGGGCATCCCCACGATCCTCAGATTCTGCCTCCTGGAGAGGTTCTCGAGGTCCTCCAATTTTTCTCTCAGCCTTTTCTGGCAGCTCATCACCATCCCCATCTCCGCCTCCAGCGAGGTCAGCCGATCCTCATGCTCCACCACCAACTCCTCCACCTTCTGGATCGGCAGGCCCTGAGCCTCCGTCCTCTGCTGCATCTGCTCAATCGCTGCCCTAAGCAGCTCCACCACCTTGGCCAACTTCTAAAGCCTCCTTCCGCTGCTGGAATCGGCCATTTGAAAACTCCACCAGCTGCTCCATTGACCACTGGGCAGGCAGTGCTGCCCCCTTGCCCTCCGCCATCTTCACCTGTGTCGAACCACGGAAACCTCCTTGCTCCTGTAATGTGAGAGTACCTTTAAGAAATGGGTGTGTATTACTGCAGTGATGTCAGAGTGGGTGGAGCTGGGCTGTCTGTCAGCTTTTTACTTTCATTTTAGGCTGTTTGCTGCAGGGCGTGTTTTAGTTTCATTTTCAGTGTTGGAGCTGAAGCCAGACAGAGCAGCTGTACTGTTGATCTCTCTGCCATGAAAAGACTATGGGCGAAATTCTCCTACCCGCCCCGCCACATTTCTGCGCTGACCGGCCGGCGGGAGTCTCCGTAACGCCGGCCGGTCAATGGGGTTTCCCATTGTGGGGCAGCCCCACGCCGTCGGGAAACCCCCGGGCGCCGGCAGAACGGAGACTCCCGCCGGCGGAGAATGACGCCCTATCTCTTGATCATTTGGTGATTTCAGAATTATAAATGCTTTCAGTAGTGACTTTAACCTGATGTGCTTCTGTTAAAGGTTATGATTTTTGTAAGTCTTCTGGATGTAAAAAGGACAGCATAAGCATTACTTAGTGTTGTATTCTTTGGGGGTTGTATTTGAATTGATGGTTGCTAAAATGTTCACTGTTTGTTTTAAAAAAGTTAATTTGAGTTCATAGAATAAACATTGTTTTGCTTTAAAAAATACTTTTCCATTTCTGCTGTAACACGCCTGTAGAGTGGGCCATGTGCTCCCCATACCACAATCTAGTAAAAGTTGTGGGTCAGGTGAAGTCCATGATACACTTTGGGGTTCTCTAAACCCTGGCCCATAACACTCCAACTGCTCTCTCTTTCTCGTGGCACTCTTCATCCGCTGATCCATACACCACCTCACCAGGGGAGTGTCACCTTTTCTGGCATTCATACACTTTTTGCCCTCAAACACCACAACATTCGGGTGGGGAGGGACTGAAAAAATCCCCCTTCAGCAAGAGCCACCAAATGTTCGACCACTCACTCCATGGCCGCCACTGGAAGTCCCCCCCCCCCCCCCCCCCCCCCCCACCCCCGTCTTCTTAACCGGATTTTACTCCCAAATTAACCCTTTCCATTCCAGTTGCTGCTACGGCACCTCTTTTGATGGCTGAACATCTAAGTCTCTCCAAATCACTCCCAGTGCCCAGAAAATCTGGAATTGTTCTTAAAGTGAGGTGATATGTGTAAAATCCTGTCTATGCAGCGAGTGGTTCGGATCTGGAATGAGGGTTTGGTGGAGGCAGATTCTGTCTTGGATTTCTAAAGGGAATTGAAGGACGGCGGGAAGAGGGACGGTGTGTGTGTGTGGGGTGGGGGGGGGGGGGGGGGTGGGGGGGGGAGAGAAGTGGGATTGGCTGATTTGCTCTTGCAGAGTAGTCAGATTGACACCATTTGTGCTGGAATCCTTCTCTGATTCTGCGATTCTAAGTGATTGAGAGAGGGCTATTCAAAATCATGAGGTGATTTGATAGAGTAAATGAGGGGAAACTGTCTTCACTGGAGGAGGGGTAAACCAGAATCAGAAGAAACAGGCCGAAGATGATTGGTGAAATTTAAAGAAGTAATACATGGTTTGCAGCAACTTTACATTTCTTTAAGCTGCAGAAAGCCAGTCGGAAAAGTGATCCAATCATGCCGAGGAGAAGTTACAAATTCTATCAGATCAAAGCAAGAGGCTTTTAATGTTGCCAAAGAAAGTAGTAAGGCTGAGGATTAAGAGCATTTTAAAATTCAGCAAAGGGGAACAAGAAATTGATAAAGGAAAGGAAAATTGAGTCTGAAATTAAACTAGCGAGGAATTGTGGAGCGGATTATTATCTGAAATAATGTCAGGAGACCCAGGTGCAGGACAATCGCTTATTAGCCAACACGCTGGGTGAGCGCCACCTCAGAGAAGGATCTCTGAGGCTGACTCTGCCTGGTTAGGAATTTAAGCAATCTGTATACATTGTAGATCACGTACGCAAGGCATTGTTTACATTTGAACATTGTCTGGTTCAGACTTTTACATTAAACAAGTTGCAGGTGTTCACAAGGCAGACTAAGTATTTTTCACCCTTAATCTTCTATGGTTCCTCTGTAATCCCTTCCGTTGTTGCAGACCAGCTCAGCATTATTAGTTGCGTCTGCTACTTCAGGTCGTAGAAAACCAAGTTGCAGACTATAAAAAACAAGTTACTGATATGGAATCCCTACACTCCAGAAGGAGGCTATTCGGCCCATCGAGTCTGCATCGATACTCTGAAAGAGCACCCTACCTAGTTCCACTTCCCCACCTAACCTGCAAACCTTTGGACACTAAGGGGCAGTTTAATCATGGCCAATCCACCTAACCTGCACATCTTTGGACTGTGGGAGGAAACCGGAGCACCCGGAGGAAACCCACGCAGACACGGGGAGAAAGTGTAAACTCCTCACAGATAGTCACCCAAGGCCGGGATTGAACCCAGGTCCCTGGTGCTGTGAGGCAGCAGTGCTAACCACTGTGCCACCGTGCAGCTGTCTGTGTCCTTTGCCACATCAGCATACTGCTGGGTGAAGTCTGTACCCTGAGTGTGGGTACAGTCCCACACTGTACTTTCTAAAACACTGTGTAAGTTCTAGAAACCTCTCTAAGATCCTTCAATAGACAATAACTATATAGATATGCATAAAGGAAAAGGTTTGTAAAGACAAATGGGGCCCATTACGGGCAGAGATTAGAGAATTATAATGGGGCCAGTTAAGCTCAGTTGGCTGGATGTCTGGTTCATATGCCAGGGTGGCAGTGTCAAGGTGCCAGCCTGGCAGTACCAAGGTGCCCATGTGCCGGGGGAGAGCCAGGGTGCCAGCCTGCCCTGTCCCTGATCACCCAGGGGCCTCCAATGGTCTGGCAGACCCCCAGGGTGCCGTTCCACCTGGTTCACATTCGCATGGACCAGTACCCGGCTGGGGTCTTGATGGGGAGGCCAATAGATTGTGGGAGTCGGTTAGATCCAGCATCAGCATGGGTAATTGGGTTCTTAAACTCACTTTAGCTGTGTGAGACTCTGTCCCGTCCATTGTGGATGGGACCCAGATCACGAGGCATAACGGTCATTGGGAAGCCTGGGGGAGGCCTCCCTCCCCTGGCATCTACTGGCCACGCCCCACTACGATTTCAGCGGGACATGGCCGGTAGATCACACCCAGGAACATAACAGACAGAAATAAAACAAAGTCACAGTAATGAAGAAAATAACCGGAATAAAGACACATCCTTGGGACCAGATGGTTTCCAACCCAGGGTTTTCAGGGTGAGAACATGGCAGATGCCTTCATAACAATGGTCCGAAGTTCCCTTGATTGGGAACTGCTCATTAGGTTAGAAAAGTGTACACATTAGTCCACTATGTAAGAAAGGTGAGAGAGAGAGAAATTATAGCCCAGTTGTTGGGAAGTTACTAGAGTCAATAATTAACGATACAGAGGCTGAATACCTTGAAAATATTCAGCTGATCGGACAGCTAGCATTGTAACACTTAGGTCACGCCTGACCAGCCTGATCAAACATTTTGAAGAGATGACTAAAGTAGTGAACATGGGAATGTCTATGGACGTTACTTATATGAACTCCCAGAAGGCATTTGATAAAGTGCCTCATCATAGAGAGTGTTAGCTGAGGAAACTCATGGAATCACTGCCTCGTCCTCGCCAGGGACCCAGCTCTTGGGAAAAGCTCATTGTCCATCAGTCAGTCTGGGTCAGCACTGCTGTCAGACCAAAGGTAAGCTGTTTGGTCTTAAAGGCATTGACCGTCCGTGGACATAAAGTGGCAATCGGGAACAGGTAAACGGAAATCAAAAGGAGGGAACAGACAGGGATTAAACAGGAGAACCCTTACATTATAAAGAGCACAGTACGAAGTCTTACAACACCCGGTTAAAGTCCAACAGGTTTGTTTCAAATCACTAGCCTTCGGAGCGCAGCTCCATCCTCAGGTGAGTGAAGAGGGGGATGAATGTAATGCAACATTTGAAACAAACCTGTTGGACTTTAACCTGGTGTTGTAAGACTTCTTACTGTATTCATCCTCCACCATCTGGCCTGGGCTTGCAAAATCCTACCAACTGTCCTGCCTTGAGACAATTCACACCTCTTTAACCTGGGATTACCCCTATCTCTGATCTGTAAAGATTTAATCACCTGCTAATGCTCACATTCTAAGCATTATCCTGCATCTTTGACTTTGTCGATATATTTGTTTCTGGAACATACCTCTTCATTCACCTGAGGAAGGAGCTGTGCTCTGAAAGCTAGTGACATCGAAACAAACCTGTCGGGCTTTAACCTGGTGTTGTAAGACTTCTTACTGTGTGTAGCGCACAAAGACTCACGAGAGACGAATAGAGATGAAGTCGATGAGGCTTTATTAAGCGTGACTTGTTCCCTGCAGTTCAGTAACAGACTGGCCTGCGGGGGAGAACTCCTGGTTCTTATACTCTGCCTTCAGGGCGGAGCTAGAGGTCAACAGCCAACCAGGACCCGGGATCTGTCAGCCAATGACATCACGGCTTCACAGTCCCACATGACCCCTAATGCATACTACCACATTCACCCCTTGTTAAAAATGAACCCGGTGGGGTGGTGCTTCGCATGGTGGTAGAGGTTTACAAGGCTTGTCTTGGGAGGAAAAACTTTTGCATGTTATCACAGTATGCACAGGGTTTTTTTTTTTACTATTTACAGTATTCGTAAGAGGGAAAAAGGGGAAAAGAAAAAAAATTCTCGTTAAAGTCCACAACATTCTAGTGTTACACCGATGCCACAAGTTGGTCGGGCGGTCTGGTCGTCCTTGTCGATCGCCTCAGCCCTGGTGGTGGTGGTGCTTGTTCCAGTGTTGTCGCCTCCGGGAGCTTTACGGTTTCTGCTTCAGCTTCACTTCTGGTCAGACCTGGGAGGAGGACCGATCCTCCCGGGAAGGGGGCTGTCGCGGGGTGTGCCGGTGGCAGGGAGGGGGTGATTGGTGTCGGGGGGTGTGCGTGTTGCCGGCGGGCGCCAGATCTTGCAGGGAGACCGTGTCCTGTCGGCTGTCGGGGTACTCCACGTAGGGGTACTGCGGGTTCGCGTGGAGGAGGTGAACACTCTCGACCAACGGGTCCGACTTGTGCGCCCGCACATGTTTCCGGAGCAAGATGGGCCCTGGGGCCGCCAGCCAGGTCGGCAGCGACGTTCCAGAGGAGGACTTCCTGGGGAAGACAAGGAGGCGCTCATGAGGTGTTTGGTTAATAGTGGTACACAGTAGCGACCGGATGGAGGGCGTCCGGGAGGACCTCCTGCCACCGTGAAACTGGGAGATCCCTGGACCGTAGGGCCAGTAGGACGGTCTTCCAGACCGTGCCGTTCTCCCTCTCTACTTGCCCGTTCCCCCGGGGGTTGTAGCTGGTCGTCCTGCTCGAGGCTATACCCTTGCTGAGCAGGAACTGGCGCAGCTCGTCACTCATGAAGGAGGACCCCCTGTCGCTATGGACGTATGCGGGGCAACCGAACAGTGTGAATATGGTGTTAAGGGCTTTAATGACTGTGGCCGCTGTCATGTCAGGGCAGGGGATGGGGAAGGGGAAACGGGAGTACTCGTCCACCACGTTCAGGAAGTACGTGTTGCGGTCGGTGGAGGGGAGGGGCCCTTTGAAATCCAGACTGAGGCGTTCAAAGGGACGGGAGGCCTTGATCAGGTGCGCACTATCCGGCCTGAAAAAATGCGGTTTGCACTCTGTGCAGATGTGGCAGTTCCTTGTGACTGTACGGACCTCCTCCACGGATTAGGGGAGGTTGCGGGACTTTATAAAATGGTAGAACCGAGTGACCCCCGGGTGACAGAGGTCCTCGTGGAGGGTTTGGAGACGGTTAATTTGTGCGTTGGCACATGTGCCGCGGGATAGGGCATCGGACGGCTCGTTCAGCTTTCCGGGACAGTACACTCTGTTACTGAACTGCGGGGAACAAGTCACGCTTAATAAATTGTAGCGCACAAAGACTCACGAGAGACGAATAGAGATGAAGTCGATGAGGCTTTATTAAGCGTGACTTGTTCCCCGCAGTTCAGTAACAGACTGGCCTGCGGGGGAGAACTCCTGGTTCTTATACTCCGTTTTCAGGGCGGAGCTAGAGGTCAACAGCCAACCAGGACCCGGGATCTGTCAGCCAATGACATCACGGCTTCACAGTCCCACATGACCCCTAATGCATACTACCACACTGTGCTCATCCCAGTCCAACGCCGGCATCACATTAGGAGCTGGTTTAGCACACTGGGCTAAATAGCTGGCTTTTAAAGCAGACCCAGGCAGGCCGGCAGCGCGGTTCAATTCCCGTACAGCCTCCCCGAACAGGCTCAAGAATGTGGCGACTAGGGGCTTTTCACAGTAACTTCATTTGAAGCCTACTTGTGACAATAAGCGATTTTCATTTAATTTTCATTTTCTTTTCATTTTCAAGAGCTATTGATAGACTAAGTGAATGGACGAATCTGTGACAAATAGTATTCAGTGTTGCAAAATGTGGGATCATCCACTTTGGAGTAAATAGGGATGAAACAGGGTATTGCCTGAATGTGGTGAAGGTACAAGTAGTGGAGGTTCGAAGAGACTTGGATTCCAGGTACACAGATAATTAAAATGTAATGAAAAGCAATTCAAATGCTGACCTTTCTATCCAAAGGACTGGAATACAAGGAGTTAGAAGCTCGGCTTCATTTCTACAAAGCCTAGGTTTGACTACACCTGGAATGCTGTAAGTAGAATGGACACCACAACCTCCGAAGGATATATTTGCCTCAGAGGGAGTGTAGTGTAGATTTACCAGAACGATACCTGAACTTTTAGACATAACTTATCAAGGTCAGTTAGGGTTGATAGAGAGGATCTATTCCCACTGGATGGGGAATCTAGGGCTAGAGAGAACAGGTAAACATGAGAGTCGGATCTCTTCGGAGTGAAATTCGGGAACACTTTGTGGTGATGTGGCCCCTTTGTTGGGCGATCCTTCACGGGCCACACGGCAACTGGAGCCATTGGAGCGCGATGGCTAACCCGGGGCTGGAGAGTGACAGTTGGAGCCGTTGGAACGCGGAACCCAGGGCTGGAGAGTGACAGTTGGTGCCGTTGGAACGCGGAACCCAGGGCTGGAGAATGACAGTTGGAGCCGTTGGAAGGTGAGTGAGGATCCCGGGGCTGGAGAGTGACAGTTGGATCCAGGGGGTTGTTAAGTATAGTCATACCTAATTGTCCTGTTAAAACCCTTATTGTCTATAGTTGTTTGTGATAATAGAACATAGAACATACACTGCAGAAGGAGGCCATTCGACCCATCGAGTCTGCACCGACCCACTTAAGCCCTCACTTCCACCCTATCCCCGTAACCCAATAACCCCTCCTAACCTTTTTGGTCACTAAGGACAATTTAGCACGACCAATCCACCTAACCTGCACGTCTTTGGACTGTGGGAGGAAACCGGAGCACCCGGAGGAAACCCACGCAGACACGGGGAGAATGTGCAGACTCCGCACAGACAATGACCCAGCGGTCATTAAATCCTTTAATTCACTTCTTGCCACATTGGGTCACCTCGAGTTACTACACTGGCGACGAGGACAAACAGGATTAGTCATTGAAAGCCCAAAGTATAGAGTTAGAGGGGGAGGCGACTGATCACTCAAATTCCAACAGCAAAAGATGCCACTATTTTGAAAAATAGAACCATTCAACCCTGAAGTGGAGGGTTGAGGGCAGGACATTGAGAGAATGCACTATTTTCTTCTTGGCAAATGGAATAACAACTGAGGTAAAGCAAGGGGTGATACTGTTCACAGTCTGTGACCCACAGACCTACCGTCTGGTGAAAAGTTTGACATCACCCGAAGCTCCAGACACAAAATCTGCGACTAGAAACAGCCCGAGTGCGGGTGCAGCAGAGCCTGAGAAGAACCATTTAACACCAGCATCTGAAGCATGTTTTCAGTGTGGGGGAGACCACTTCCAAGAGACTTGCTCGTGCAAGAATTTTATTTGCGTCAGATACAAGAAAATGGGCACCGACCAGCGAAATGGAGAGCAAAACTAAAAATGATGATTAAAAAAAACCCTGTAAACAAGCTAGAGGAACCAAAGGTGAAATCTGAGGCTTGCACTCTCAGTCAGGTCCAACTCAACAAGTTACCTCCCACTGAGATTGTCTTACTGGTTGTGGTAGTATGTATTGGGGGTCATGTGGGACTGGAAGCCCTAATGTCATTGGCTGACAGATCCCGGGTCCTGGTTGGCCGTTGACCTCTAGCTCCGCCCTGAACGCGGAGTATAAGAAGCCGGAGTCTTCCCCCGCAGGCCAGTTTACCATCGAGCTGCGGGGGAACAGACACGCTTAATAAAGCCTCATCGACTTCACTCTATTCGTCTCATGGAGTCTTTGTGCGCTACAATTTATTAAGCGTGCCTAAAAAGGACTATGGAGCTCAGGATCATTCCAGAATGCCTGACGATCAGCCCCCATGCAGTGAACGCGGCAGCAGCCTTCAAACACTGGCAGACTTGCTTCGAGGCCTACCTCAAAACGACAAGATCTTAAGGTGGAGGATCGAGCTCTCCACCTTCAACTACGAGATCTTGTATCGTCCCGGAAAGCTGAACGAGCCGTCCGATGCCCTATCCCGCGGCACATGTGCCAACGCACAAATTAACCGCCTCCAAACCCTCCACGAGGACCTCTGCCACCCGGGGGTCACTCGGTTTTACCACTTCATCAAGTCCCGCAATCTCCCATACTCCTTTGAGGAGGTCCGTACAGTCACAAGGGACTGCCACATCTGCGCGGAATGCAAGCCGCATTTATTCAGGCCAGATGGAGCGCACCTGATTAAGGCTTCCCGCCCCTTCGAGCGCCTCAGTCTCGATTTCAAAGGGCCCCTCCCCTCCACCGACCGCAACGCATATTTTCTTAACGTAGTGGACGAATACTCCCGCTTCCCTTTTGCCATTCCCTGTTCTGACATGACCGCGGCCACAATCATTAAAGCCCTGAACAGCATCTTCACACTGTTCGGTTACCCCGCATACGTCCACAGCGACAGGGGGTCCTCTTTCATGAGTGACGAGCTGCGCCAGTTCCTGCTCAGCAAGGGCATTGCCTCAAGCAGGACGACTAGCTACAACCCCCGGGGGAACGGGCAAGTAGAAAGGGAGAACGGCACGGTCTGGAAGGCCGTCCTACTGGCCCTACGGTCCAGGGATCTCCCAGTTTCACGGTGGCAGGAGGTCCTCCCGGACGCTCTCCATTCCATCCGGTCGTTATTATGTACGAGCACTAATCAAACGCCTCACGAGCGTCTCCTTGTCTTCCCTAGGAGGTCCTCCTCTGGAACATCGCTGCCGACCTGGCTGGCGGCCCCAGGACCCATCCTGCTCCGAAAGCATGTGCGGGCACATAAGGCGTTGGTCGAAAGGGTTCACCTCCTCCACGCAAACCCCCAGTACGCCTACGTGGAGTACCCCGACGGCCGACAGGACACGGTCTCCCTGCGGGATCTGGCGCCCGACGGCACCACGCACACCCCCCCGACACCATCAACCCAACCGCCCCCCTTCCTGCCACCGCCGCACCCCGCGACCGCCCCCTTCCCAGGAGGATCAGTCCCCCTCCCCTTTGCACTGACAGCTGAAACCGTATGGCTCCTGGAGGCGACAACACTGGTACAAGCACCACCACCACCGCCGGGGCCGAGGCGATCGACACGGACGACCAGACCGCCCGACCGACTCGTGGCGTCGATGTAAAACAAATAGGGACTGTTCACAAGAGCATTTTGCTTTTCTTCCTATACCCTCTGTAAATAGTTGCAACAGGACGAACTGGTCCAATACTGTATCGCCATGTGAATGTTTTGTCCTCCCAGGACCAGCCCTGTAAACCCTTACCACCATACGAAGCATCACCCCGCCGGGTTCAATTTTGACAAGGGGTGAATGTGGTAGTATGTATTGGGGGTCATGTGGGACTGGAAGCCCTAATGTCATTGGCTGACAGATCCCGGGTCCTGGTTGGCCGTTGACCTCTAGCTCCGCCCTGAAGGCGAGTATAAGAAGCCGGAGTCTTCCCCCGCAGGCCAGTTTACTATCGAGCTGTGGGGGAACAGACACGCTTAATAAAGCCTCATCGACTTCACTCTATTCGTCTCATGGAGTCTTTGTGCGCTACACTGGTCAATACCCACCCCCAGAAAATGGAGATTGACACTGGCTCTGTGGCTGCCATCGCAGATGAAAGAACATTCAAACATCTCCAGAAGGGACTGCAGCCCTTGCGTCTGAGCCATTCTGAGGCTACTTTGATGAAATTGCAGAGCCGTTGGCAATGATCTTTTCGTCCTCACTGTCAACAGGGGTGGTACCAGGGGATTGGAGAGTGGCGAATGTCGTGCCCCTGTTCAAAAAAGGGACTAGGGATAACCCTGGGAATTACAGGCCAGTTAGTCTTACTTCGGTGGTAGGCAAAGTCATGGAAAGGGTACTGAAGGATAGGATTTCTGAGCATCTGGAAAGACACTGCTTGATTAGGGATAGTCAGCACGGATTTGTGAGGGGTAGGTCTTGCCTTACAAGTCTTATTGAATTCTTTGAGGAGGTGACCAAGCATGTGGATGAAGGTAAAGCAGCGGATGTAGTGTACATGGATTTTAGTAAGGCATTTGATAAGGTTCCCCATGGTAGGCTTATGCAGAAAGTAAGGAGGCATGGGATAGTGGGAAATTTGGCCAGTTGGATAACGAATAGTCAGAGAGTGGTGGTGGATGGCAAATATTCAGCCTGGATCCCAGTTACCAGTGGCGTACCGCAGGGATCAGTTCTGGGTCCTCTGCTGTGTGTGATTTTCATTAATGACTTGGATGAGGGAGTTGAAGGGTGGGTCAGTAAATTTGCAGACAATACGAAGATTGGTGGAGTTGTGGATAGTGAGGAAGGCTGTTGTCGGCTGCAAAGAAACGTAGATAGGATGCAGAGCTGGGCTGAGAAGTGGCAGATGGAGTTTAACCCTGAAAAGCGTGAGGTTGTCCACTTTGGAAGGACAAATATGAATGCGGAATACAGCGTTAACGGTAGAGTTCTTGGCAATGTGGAGGAGCAGAGATCTTGGGGTCTATGTTCATACATCTTTGAAAGTTGCCACTCAAGTGGATAGAGCTGTGAAGAAGGCCTATGATGTGCTAACGTTCATTAACAGAGGGATTGAATTTAAGAGCTGTGAGGTGATGATGCAGCTGTACAAAACTTTGGTAAGGCCACATTTGGAGTACTGTGTACAGTTCTGGTCGCCTCATTTTAGGAAGGATATGGAAGCTTTGGAAAATGTGCAAAGGAGATTTACCAGGATGTTGCCTGGAATGGAGAATAGGTCTTATGAGGAAAGGTTGAGGGTGCTAGGCCTTTTCTCATTAGAATGGAGAAGGATGAGGGGCGACTTGATAGAGGTTTATAAGATGATCAGGGGAATAGATAGAGTAGACAGTCAGAGACTTTTTCCCCAGGTGGAACAAAGCATTACAAGGGGACATACATTTAAGGTGAATGGTGGAAGATGTAGGGTGAGCAACTTGTAACTCACTCCCAGTGAGTTCTCCCAGTGAGCCAGAGAAGACACAGCCAGAGTGAGACAGCAAAGACTGAGTTTGGGACTTTCAATCTAGGTGGGAATTCGAAGCTGGGTGGAGAGGAAGTGCTTTTTATCCCTGGTAAGTGACTGGTAAGTAGTGTTTCTGTTTTCTTTTTCTTTTCATTGGTATATTGGTGGATAGTCAGAGGCTTTTCCCCAGGGTAGAGGGGTCAATTACTAGGGGGCATAGGTTTAAGGTGAGAGGGGCAAGGTTTAGAGTAGATGTACGAGGCAAGTTTTTTACGCAGAGGGTAGTGGGTGCCTGGAACTCACTACCGGAGGAGGTGGTGGAAGCATGCACGATAGTGACATTTGAGGGGCATCTTGACAAATACATGAATAGGATGGGAATAGAGGGATATGGACCCAGGAAGTGTAGAAGATTGTAGTTTAGTCGGGCAGCATGGTCGGCACGGGCTTGGAGGGCCGAAGGGCCTGTTCCTGTGCTGTACATTTCTTTGTTCTTTGTTCTTGTTCTATATTTGTTTATTTTTTTCTTTGTTGTTTATTTATTTATTTAATTTGGGGGGGGGAATTGTAATTGTTGAAGTTAACCGAAGGTTTAAGACATGGCAGGAGATCTCAGACCTGTGTCATGCTCCTCGTGTGCGATGTGGGAGCTCAGGGACACGTCCACTGTCCCTGGCTCCTTCACGTGCAAGAAGTGTGTCCAGTTGCAGCTCCTGTTACACCGCTTGACGGCTCTGGAGCTGCGGATGGACTCACTTTGGAGCATCCGCGATGCTAAGGACGTCGTGGATAGCACGTTTAGCAAGTTGGTCACACCACAGGTGAAAGGTACTGAGGGAGATAGAAAATGGGTGACCAAAAGACTGAGCAAGAGTAGGAAGGCAGTGCAGGTGTCCTCTGCGGTCATCTCCCTGCAAAACAGATATACCGCTTTGGATACTGTTGAGGGAGATGGCTCACCAGGGGAAGGCAGCAGCCAGGTTCATGGCACCATGGCTGGCTCTGCTGCGCAGCTGGGCAGGAAGAAGAATGGCAGGGCTATAGTGATAGGAGACTCAATTGTAAGGGGAATAGACAGGCGGTTCTGCGGACGCAATCGAGACTCCAGTATGGTATGTTGCCTTCCTGGTGCAAGGGTCAAGGATGTCTCGGAGCGGCTGCAGGACATTCTGGGGGGGGAAGGTGAACAGCCAGCTGTCGTGGTGCACATAGGCACCAACGATATAGGTAAAAAAACGGGACGAGGTCCTACAAGCTGAATTTAGGGAGTTAGGAGTTAAACTAAAAAGTAGGACCTCAAAAGTAGTAATCTCAGGATTGCTACCAGTGCCACGTGCTAGTCAGAGTAGGAATGTCAGGATAGAGAGGATGAATGCGTGGCTCGAGAGATGGTGCAAGAGGGAGGGATTCAAATTCCTGGGACATTGGAACCGGTTCTGGGGGAGGTGGTACCAGTACAAACCAGACGGTCTGCACCTGGGCAGGACTGGAACTGATGTCCTAGGGGGGTGTTTGCTATAGCTGTTGGGAAGAGTTTAAACTAATGTGGCAGGGGGATGGGAACCGATGCAGGAAATTGGAAGGTAGTAAAACAGGGACAGAAACAAAAGGCAGTAAGGGGGAAAGTGTAAGGCAGAGAAGCCATAGTCAAAAATCAAAAAGGGCGACAGTACAAGGTACAGTGACTGAGAGGAGCTCAGTGAATAGGACCAGGAATACTAAAAGGAATAAAACGGGAAGTGAAAACATTAATGGTAAGCGACGCGGCAGGTTGTTACATGAAGATATGGGTTCAACGACAAGGAAAATTAGGAGAAAGGTTAAGAGGAACAGAGGTAAAAAAGCCAACATAAGTGTACTTTACCTGAATGCTCGTAGTATTCGGAATAAGGTAAATGAGTTGATGGCGCAAATCATCGTGAATGACTATGATTTAGTGGCCATTACTGAAACATGGTTAAAGGATGGTCACGACTGGGAGTTAAATATCCGAGGGTATCAAACGATTCGGAAGGACAGAGTGGATGGTCAGGGAAGTGGTGTAGCTCTGTTATTTAAGGATGACATCCGGACAACAGTAAGGGATGACATCGGTGCTATGGAGGATAAGGTTGAATCCATTTGGGTGGAAATCAGGAATAGTAAGGTGAAAAAGTCACTGATAGGAGTAATCTATAGGCCACCAAATAGTAACATTATGGTGGGGCAGGCAATAAACAAAGAAATAACTGATGCATGTAGAAATGGTACAGCAGTAATCATGGGTGATTTTAATCTACATGTCGATTGGTTTAACCAGGTCGGTCAAGGCAGCCTTGAGGAGGAGTTTATAGAATGTATCCGCGATAGTTTCCTAGAACAGTATGTAATGGAACCTACGAGGGAACAAGCGGTCCTAGATCTGGTTCTGTGTAATGAGACAGGAATGATTCAGGGTCTCATAGTTAGGGATCCTCTCGGAAGGAGCGATCACAATATGGTGGAATTTAAAATACAGATGGAGGGTGAGAAGGTAAAATCAAGCACTAGTGTTTTGTGCTTAAACAAAGGAGATTACAATGGGATGAGAGACGAACTAGCTAAGGTAGACTGGGAGCAAAGACTTTATGGTGAAACAGTTGAGGAACAGTGGAGAATCTTCCAAGCGATTTTTCACAGTGCTCAGCAAAGGTTTATACCAACAAAAAGGAAGGGCGGTAAAAAGAGGGAAAATCGACCATGGATATCTAAGGAAATAAGGGAGAGTATCAAATTGAAGGAAAAAACATATAAAGTAGCAAAGATCAGTGGGAGACTAGAGGACTGGGAAATCTTTAGGGGGCAACAGAAAGCTACTAAAAAAGCTATAAAGAAGAGTAAGATAGATTATGAGAGTAAACTTGTTCAGAATATAAAAACAGATAGTAAAGGTTTCTACAAATATATAAAACAAAAAAGAGTGGCTAAGGTAAATATTGGTCCTTTAGAGGACAAGAAGGGAGATTTAATAATGGGAGATGAGGAAATGGCTGAGGAACTGAACAGGTTTTTTGGGTCAGTCTTCACAGTGGAAGACACAAATAACATGCCAGTGACTGATGGAAATGAGGCTATGACAGGTGAGGACCTTGAGAGGATTGTTATCACCAAGGAGGTAGTGATGGGCAAGCTAATGGGGCTAAAGGTAGACAAGTCTCCTGGACCTGATGGAATGCATCCCAGAGTGCTAAAAGAGATGGCTAGGGAAATTGCAAATGAACTAGTGATAATTTACCAAAGTTCACTAGATTCTGGGGTGGTCCCGGCGGATTGGAAATTAGCAAACGTGACACCACTGTTTAAAAAAGGAGGTAGGCAGAAAGCGGGTAATTTTTGGCCAGTGAGCTTAACTTCGGTAGTAGGGAAGATGCTGGAATCTATCATCAAGGAAGAAATAGCGAGGCATCTGGATGAAAATTGTCCCATTGGGCAGACGCAGCATGGGTTCATAAAGGGCAGGTCGTGCCTAACTAATTTAGTGGAATTTTTTGAGGACATTAATAGTGCGGTAGATAACGGGGAGCCAATGGATGTGGTATATCTGGATTTCCAGAAAGCCTTTGACAAGGTGCCATACAAAAGGTTGCTGCATAAGATAAAGATGCATGGCATTAAGGGGAAAGTAGTAGCATGGATGGAGGACTGGTTAATTAATAGAAAGCAAAGAGTGGGGATTAATGGGTGTTTCTCAGGTTGGCAATCAGTAGCTAGTGGTGTCCCTCAGGGATCAATGTTGGGCCCACAACTGTTCACAATTTACATAGATGATTTGGAGTTGGGGACCAAGGGCAATGTGTCCAAGTTTGCAGACAATACTAAGATAAGTGGAAAGCAAAAAGTGCAGAGGATACTGGAAGTCTGCAGAGGGATTTGGATAGGCTAAGTGAATGGGCTAGGGTCTGGCAGATAGAATACAATGTTGCCAAATGTGAGGTTATCCATTTTGGTAGGAATAACAGCAAAAGGGATTATTATTTAAATGATAAAATATTAAAACATGCTGCTGTGCCGAGAGACCTGGGTGTGCATGAGTCGCAAAAGTTGGTTTACAGGTGCAACAGGTGATTAAGAAGGCAAATGGAATTTTGTCCTTCATTGCTAGAGGGATGGAGTTTAAGACTAGGGAGGTTCTGCTGCAATTGTATAAGGTGTTAGTGAGGCCACACCTGGAGTATTGTGTTCAGTTTTGGTCTCCTTACTTGAGAAAGGACGTACTGGCACTGGAGGGTGTGCAGAGGAGATTCACTAGTTTAATCCCAGAGCTGAAGGGGTTGGATTACGAGGAGAGGTTGAGTAGACTGGGACTGTACTCGTTGGAATTTAGAAGGATGAGTGGGGATCTTATTGAAACATATAAGATTATGAAGGGAATAGACAGGATAGATGCGGGCAGGTTGTTTCCACTGGCGGGTGAAAGCAAAACTGAGGCATAGCCTCAAAATAAGGGGAAGTAGATTTAGGACTGAGTTTAGGAGGAACTTCTTCACCCAAAGGGTTGTGAATCTATGGAATTCCTTGCCCAGTGAAGCAGTCGAGGCTCCTTCATTCAATGTTTTTAAGATAAAGATAGATAGTTTTTTGAAGAATAAAGGGATTAAGGGTTATGGTGTTCGGGCCGGAAATTGGAGCTGAGTCCACAAAAGATCAGCCATGATCTCATTGAATGGTGGAGCAGGCTCGAGGGGCCAGATGGTCTACTCCTGCTCCTAGTTCTTATGTTCTTATGTCAGAGGTAGGTTCTTTACCCAGAGAGTAATGGGGGCATGGAATGCACTGCCTGTGGAAGTAGTCGAATTGGAAACATTAGGGACCTTCAAGCAGCTATTGGATAGTTACATGGATTACAGTAGAATGATATAGTGTAGATTAATTTGTTCTTAAGGGCAGCATGGTAGCATTGTGGATAGCACAATTGCTTCACAGCTCCAGGGTCCCAGGTTTGATTCCGGCTTGGGTCACTGTCTGTGTGGAGTCTGCACACCCTCCCCGTGTACGCGTGAGTTTCCTTCGGGTGCTCCGGTTTCCTCCCACAGTCCAAAGATGTGCAGGGTAGGTGGATTGGCCATGATAAATTGCCCTTAGTATCCAAAATTGCCCTTAGTGTTGGGTGGAGGTGTTGACCTTGGGTAGGGTGCTCTTTCCAAGAGCTGGTGCAGACTCAATGGGCCGAATGGCCTCCTTCTGCACTGTAAATTCAATGATAATCTATGATTAATCTAGGACAAAGGTTCGGCACAACATCGTTGGCTGAAGGGCCTGTTCTGTGCTGTATTTTTCTATGTTCTATGTTCTATGTACTTTAGCGACGTACACTGGAGAGGCAGTAAAAATAGCAGGGACAGCCTCCGTGCCTGTATCTTATAGGAACCAGTCAGCTTAGCTACACATCAAGATGATTGAACGAGAGAGGCCCAGTGTCATGGAATGGGACTGGCTAAAACAAACAAAACTGTCTGTAAATACTTAGTATCCAGGACGGGAGATTCCAAGAGCTTCTATACAAATATTAGGAGATATCCGAGAGAGAACTGGGTCGGATAAAAGGGGTTAAAGCTGAGGTTTATCTAGAACCCGAGGCTACACCCAGGTTTTTCCGAGCTCGACCCATGCCATATGTTTTACACCAGAAAGTAGAGGTGAAACTGAAGAGGTTGGAAGACCTGGGTGTTATGAGGCCTGTGCAGTTTTCCAAATGGGTCGTGCTCACTGTCCCCATCCTGAAACCGGACCACACTGTTAGGGTCTGCGGGGATTAAAAACTAACAGCAAACAGAGGAGCTCAGCTCGATTGTTACCCCAGTCCCAGGATAGAGGACCTCTTCTGCTAAGTTGACAGAGGGCCTCTCAGACTTTAGTCATGCTTATCATCAGCTGGAACTGTAACAGGCATGGTAGCACAGTGGCTTCACAGTACCAGGGTCCCAGGTTTGATTCCCGGCTTGGGTCACTTTCTGTGCGGAGTCTGCATGTTCTCCCCGTGTCTGTGTGGGTTTCCTCCGGGTGCTCCGGTTTCCTCCCACAAGTCCCGAAAGACGTGCTGTTAGGTAATTTGGACATTCTGAATTCTCCCTCCGTGTATCCGAACAGGCGCCAGAATGTGGTGACTCGGGAATTTTCACAGTAACTTCATTGCAGTGTTAATGTAAGCCTACTTGTGACAACAAAGATTTTTTTTTCTGGTTCTCCTGGAGCTCTGGCATCACACTGGTGCCTTATCCGTGAAGACTGATGCAAAGTAACTATTCAGTTTTTCTGCCATTTCTTTGATTCCTATTATTATTTCTCCAGCCTCATTTTCCAGTGGTCCAATGTCTATTTTTGCCTCTCTCTTACCTTTTATATATTGAAAAAAACTCTTCCTACCTTCTTTTATAATGCTAGCTAGCTTACACTCATATTTCATCTTCTCCCCCCTTATTGCTTTTTTAGTTGTCCTCTACTCACTTTTAAAGGCTTCATAATCCTTTGGCTTCACACTAATTCTCGCCACTTTGTATGCTTTTTCTTTTGCTTGACTTCCCTCATCAGCCATGGATGCCTCGTCTTCCCCTTAGCATTTTTCCTCCTCCTTGGGATGAATTTCTGTTGTGCCTCCCAAATAACCCCCCAAAACACCTGCCATTGTTGTTCCACTGTCTTCCCTGTTAGACTCCCATTCCAATCAACTCTGGCCAGCTCCTCCCTCATGTCTTTGTAGTTACCCTTACTTAATTGTAATACCATTACATCTGATTGCAGCTTCTCCCTCTCAAACTGCAGGGTAAATTCTATCATATTGTGGTCACTGCTCCCGAAGCGTTCCTTCACCTTAAATTCCCTAATCAAGTCTGCCTCATTACACATCACAAATCCAGAATTGCCTGTTCCCTAGTAGGCTCTGTCAAAAGCTGCTCCATAAAAACATCTCTTAGACATTTTCTTCTCTACCAACCTGATTTTCCCAATCACCCTTCCAATCTCCCTCTCCACCTCCTGGGGTCTTTTTCAGGATGGCAGCCGGTGACTAGTGGTGTGCCTCAGGGGTCTGTGCTGGGACCACAACTTTTCACAATATACATTAGTGATGTGGAAGAAGGAACTGAAGGCACTGTTGCTATGATTGCAGATGATACAAAGATCTGCAGAGAGACAGATAGTATTGAGGAAGCAGGCGGGCTGCAGAAGGATTTGAACAGGCTAGGGTAGTGGGCAATGAAATACAATGTGGAAAAGTGTGAGGTTATGCACTTTGGAAGGAGGAAGTTAGGCATAGACTATTTTCTAAATGGGGAAATGCTTAGGAAATCAGAAGCACAAAGGGACTTGGGAGTCCTTGTTCACGATTCTCTTAAGGTTAATGTGCAGGTTCAGTCGGCGGTTAGGAAGGCAAATGCAATGTTAGCATTCATGTCGAGAGGACTAGAATACAAGACCAGGGATGTACTTCTGAGGCTTATAAGGCTCTGGTCAGACCCCATTTAGAGTATTCTGAGCAGTTTTGGGCCCCGTATCTAAGGAAGGATGTGCTGGCCTGGGAAAAGGTCCATAGGGGGTTCATTTCATAAGAATGTTCCCTGGAATGAAGAGCTTGTCATATGAGGAACGGTTGAGGACTCTGGGTCTGTACCCGTTGGAGTTTAGAAGGATGTGGGGAGATCTTATTGAAACTTACAGGATACTGCGAGACCTGGATAGAGTGGATGTGGAGAGGATGTTCCACTTGTAGGAAAACCTAGAAACAGAGGACACCGTCTCAGACTAAAGGGACGATCCTGAAAAACAGAGATGAGGAGGAATTTCTTCAGCCAGAAGGTGGTGAATCTGTGGAACTCTTTGCTGCAAAAGGCTGTGGAGGCCAAATCACTGAGTGTCTTTAAGACAGAGATAGATAGGTTCTTGATTAATAAGGGGATCAGGGGTTATGGGGAGAAGGCAGGAGAATGGGGATGAGAAAAATATCAGCCATGATTGAATGGCGGAGCAGACTCGATGGGCCGAGTGGCCGAATTCTGCACCTCTGTCTTATGGTCTTATGGAGAGGTGGATGAAGAGATTGAGAAATAGACAGGTGGTGAGGTAGCAATATGGTGAGGTGGAGAGATAGAGAGGTGGAGAGAAAAAGATGGCGAGGCAGTGATATGGTGAGATAAAGATAGAGAGGTGGAGTGATAGAACGATGGATGGATGAGAGGTGGGGAGATAGAGAGGTAGAGAAATGGAGAGATGGAGAGGTAGTGAGGTGGAGAGATAGAGATGTAGAGAGATGGGTGATTTAAGGAGGTTGATTGCTGGAGGGGTAGAGAGGTAGAGAGATAGAGAAGTAGAAAGATAGAGTTAAGAGGTGGAGTGATAGAAAGGATGAGAGGTGGTAGGATAGATATTTAGGGAGGTGGAGAGGTGGATTGATAGATGGATTGCTGTGGAAAAGTGGAAGTGAAAGCACTTAGCTGCTTTTGATGTGGCGAGGAACTGTCAATCATAGAAGAATGTTTACAAACATTGCGGTTAGCATCAAAGTAGGATAATGGAGATGCATTCAAGTGTGAAGAGCAAGATGGATCAACAATCCACCAAGCAGCTATCTCTGGAGTAATAAAACTGTCAATCACTGGCTAATGCAATGTATTAGTCATGGAGTCATAGAATTTACCATACAGAAGGAGGCTATTCAGCCCATCGAGTCTGCACCGGCCCTTGGAAAGAGCACCCTACTGAAGCCCTACACCTCCACTCTATCCCCTCTTTCCCCGTGACCCAGTATTCCCAGCAAACCTTTTTGGACACTAAGGGCAATTTAGAACGGCCAATCCACCTAACCTGCACATCTTTGGACTGTGGGAGTTAACCAGAGCACCCAGAGGAAACCCACGCAGACACGGGGAGAACGTGCAGACTCCACACAGACTGTGACCCAAGCTGGGAATCGCACCTGGGACCCTGGAGCTGTGAAGCAACTGTGCTAACCACTATGCAATGCACAGCCCGTATTGCTGTGTGAAATTGAATGGAAGATTTGCATTTCAAAGGCTGTCAAGGGATTTGAAGCCCTTTGAAGTGTATTTGGCTTTCGAGGAAGCCTCTGACAATTCTAACAGCTGCTGTTTTTGTCTGAGGCAGCAGACATTAGGGAAGGGTAAGTGAAAATGCAATAATTTTTCACTCTACTGTTTGGACCACTTTTCAGCTTTCAGGCAGTGGTAATTGATGGGGGTCTTTGGGGGAGGTCTCTGATGGACATTCAGATGGGGGGGCCTCTGTAGGAGGTTTACGATGGAGGTTCTGATGTGGGGTCTCTGACGGGGTCTCTGGTAGGGGTGGGTTGATGCGGGGTGGGGCTGGAGGGGGTGTTCGGTCACCCTCATGCTTGCATGCTGTAGGTGAGGGGGGGTGACCCTTATTCCTGTGGTGGTGGGGGGGGGGAAGATGCCCTTACTTGTCAGCAGGGCTGGGGGTCAGGATTTGCGTTGTGGGGGCCAGGGGGTCTGCCGCCAGGGGGTCAGCCGCCAGACCTCTGTATCAGGCCACCCACTCAAAATGGCGGCAAAAAGCCTGGATTCTGAAGGAATCCGCTGAGCTCCCTCTCGTGCACAAATTAACATGGTGAAGGAGAGAGACTCGCACCTGGGCACCATTCCTAGCCCCAGCGGAAACCAGGAGTGATTCTCCGCTGGTGGGAGAACGGAGAATCCGGGCCCTAGTCTCAGTCTTGGTGACCATGGAACTTGACAAACCATTGATTGTCATAGATCATGGGCGGCAAGGAAGCGTAGTGGTTATCAATGTGGCCTCACAGCACCAGGTTCGATTCCCTGCTGGGTCACTGTCTGTGTGGAGTCTGCACGCTCTCCCCGTGTCTGCGTGGTGCTCCGGTTTCCTCCCACAGTCCAAAGACGTGCAGGTTAGGTGGATGGGCCATGATAAATTGCCCTTAGTGTCCAAGAAAAGTTTGGAGGGGTTATTGGGTTACGGGGATAGGGTGGAAGTGAGGGCTTAAGTGGGTCGGTGCAGACTCGAAGGGCCAAATGGCCTCCTTCTGCACTGTGTGTTCTATTAAAGTGACACCCAGGTTGCAAACAGACAGTTTATAAATAAAAACAGGCAGCCCACAAATGAAGTACTACCGTTGAATATTTATTTCTGTATTTTCATTACAAGCTCAAGGCTGTGCTGCTGTCCCGGTTACTCTGCAGCAACACTGTCACTCGGCCTCTCCCATCTCCCGCTGACAGGGGGCACCAGAGAGCAGGCAGGATATTGTCAATGACACCCGAACATATCCTGTAACAGGCTCCGACAACACAGAGTGGGAATAAAACCTCACGCAGAGAATGTAACCAAACATCTGTACAGCTTGGAACAGTGGAAGCACGCTCAACAAAACGATGAATTAAACTGAATGCAGCTGTTTCAGTGTTACTCAATCATGCAACTCTACAACCCAACAATAAATATACTATGGTAGAAATAATTATTTTTAAACAAGATATATGTGAAGTTTTAAATGTGTTGTGCAATGTTCTGCTAACTGGCTTGTGAGGGAGAGAGAGGGCACAGACTACATTTTGAAGGTGGCAGCATTGACAAGTCTGATAATGCCCATTCTTACTTGCCCTTGAGACTCCATGAGAACGCAGAGAGGAGAGCAGCAACCAGGAGCTGGAGCAGAAACTGGAGACTGCGGAGTCGAGGCATTGAGGCATGGATGGGGCAGACTGTGTCATGATATTCAGGTAAACATCATAGCACATACAAACTGACCAATCAACACACACACAACACCACAGCCAATCACAGGCAAGAGCATACACAGTACAAAACAGGGAACACGACACTTCCTGAGCATTCCAGCAGGAGACAGCTCAGAGCACAGAGCTCATAGCAAATCACACAGACATCCACCATGTGCTGAGTGCCACTACAAGATAGTATTCGGAATAGGTCCACAGATTCTAGGGTTATGATCGAACCTCAGTAACCAGTTTACCACTGTAAATAAATGTTAGCAATAAAACTGAGTTGTACTATTCGCAACCGTGTTGGTTCGTCTGTGTATCAGAGTACCCAACACATCATAGTACCAGGAGTAACTGTGGGACCTACCTACAGATCCTCCGGAATCTGCCATCCTGCGCCATGGACACCATCAGCACACCGCAGCCGCTACAAGACGCTGGAAACCTCGGCGTTAATTGGAAGCTGTTCAAACAGCGCTTCCAGCTCTTCCTGGAAGCCACCGAAAGGGAGAGCGCTTCGGGCACCAGAAAAATCGCCATCCTCCTCTCCACGGCAGGTCAACACGCCATCCATGTCTACAACTCCCTGGTGTTCGCGGAAGGTGAGGACAAGACCAAGTACAAGACGGTCCTTCTCAAACTCGACCAACACTTCAACGTCGAGGTCAACGAGAGTTTCGAGAGGTATCTCTTCCAGCAGTGCCTGCAGGGTAAGGATGAGCTCTTTCAATCCTTCCTTACGCATCTCCGTATCCTCGCGCAGTCCTGCGGTTACAACACCACCTCCGATTCCATGATTTGAGACCAGATCATTTTTGGGGTCACCTCAGGCACCCTACGACAGCAGATCTTAAAAATAAAAGGCCTCACCCTAGCCTCCGCAATCGAAGCCTGTGTCAGGCGGCCGGATCGGCGAGGCAGGCGTCCTATGAGGCCAAAAGGGTCCAGGCGATCGAGTTCCTCCCGGCCCGCGGCCCGGACGAGGGCGGCCATTTTGCGCGCTTTCCGCGGCCTCCCGCGTATGAGCGTGCCAAAAACGAAGTCGACACAGAGGGACGTGATGCGCAGGCGCGCTTGACGCAAGACCGAACTGCGCATGCGCGGTGGCGCAAAGAACGCCATGACATCACAACGTGCGGCAACTGCAGAGCCGCACATTTAAAGCGGCAATGTCCCGCAAGAAACCAACAATGCCTCCGCTGTGGCAAGACGGGCCACTACGCTGCCTGCTGTCGAGCAGCTCAACCTGCCAATGTTTCCCAATTCCGACAACCTCGCAGGGACGTGCGGACCATTCAGCCTCCTTACTACGAGTCGTGCCCAGACGACATCCAGACCAGTGACACAGACGACCGGGACGCCTTCCGTGTTGCGGTCATTGATGGGAACCGGATGTCTCCAGCCAGGGGCTACCAGCTGTTGCAAGTGAACAGCGTCAATCCGGGTGATGAATGGTGTGCCACCCTAACGGTCAACCGATCACCGATAACATTCCGTCTGGACACTGGTGCCTCCGCCAACCTCATAGCATGGTCAGCCTTCTACGCCATGAAGGACAGACCACCAATTCGGCTATCCAGTTGCAAGATGGTCGACTTCAATGGGAACGTTATCCTGGCTATGGGATCCTGCCAGCTCCAGGTGATACACAACACACACGGCCACACTCTCATTCGAGATAGTCGGATCATCAAAGGACTCCCTGCTAGGCGCGCAGACATGCAAGGTTCTCCACCTCGTGCAGCGGGTACACACTCTGTCTCCAGAAGGCACATCTAACTTCCCGGATGCAGAATTCAGGGCACAGCTCCAATCGCTCCTCGCCCACAACCAGGAGGCATTCGAGGGCATGGGAACACTGCCCTACACCTACAGAATTCGGCTCAAACCGGACGCCACCCCGGTCATTCACGCACCTCACAGGGTCCCAGCGCCACTCAAAGACCGCCTCAAGCAGCAGCTGCAGGATCTCCAGGACCAAGGGGTGCTATCCCGGGTCACGGAGCCCACGCCATGGGTCAGCTCCATGGTGTGTGTTAAGAAGCTCTCCGGCGAGCTCCGGATCTGCATTGATCCAAAAGACCTCAACAACAACATAATGAGGGAACACTACCCCATACCCAAATGGGAAGAGATCATGAGCGAAATGGCCCGGGCTAAAATCTTTACAAAACTGGATGCCAAGAAGGGTTTTTGGCAGATCCAACTGGATCAGTCCAGCAGGAAGCTGTGCACCTTCAACACTCCTTTCGGCAGGTTCTGCTATAACAGAATGCCGTTTGGCATCATCTCGGCATCTGAGGTATTTCACAGAATCATGGAGCAGATGATGGAAGGTATCGAAGGGGTGCGCGTCCACGTGGACGACGTCAGCATCTGGTCCACCACACCACAGGAGCACATCAATCGTCTCCAGCGCGTCTTTGCGCGCATACGGGAAAACGGCCTGCGCCTCAACCGAGCCAAGTGTTCTTTCGGCCAAACCGAGCTGAAGTTTCTGGGGGACCACTTATCCCGGTCAGGGGTCCGTCCGGATGCAGACAAGGTGAGCGCCATTACAGCCATGCCGCAGCCGGCAGACAAGAAAGCAGTGCTACGCTTCCTAGGCATGGTCAACTTCCTGGGGAAGTTCATTCCCAACCTTGCCTCCCACACGACAGCTCTGCGCCACCTCGTCAAGAAGTCCACGGAGTTCCAGTGGCTGCCCGCACACCAGAAGGAATGGGAGGAGCTCAAAATTAAGCTCACCACAGCCCCGGTATTGGCGTTCTTCGACACGTCTCGTGACACTAAAATTTCGACTGATGCCAGCCAGTCCGGCATTGGGGCGGTACTCCTACAGCGGGATGACACTGTGTCATGGGCCCCGGTCGCCTATGCCTCGCGGGCCATGACCCCCACAGTACAGCGCTATGCGCAGATCGAAAAGGAGTGCCTGGGTTTGCTGACCGGAATAGACAAGTTCCATGACTACGTGTATGGTCTCCCCCAGTTTACCGTTGAGACTGACCATCGCCCCCTGGTCAGCATCATAAATAAGGACCTGAACGAGATGACCCCTCGCCTCCAGCGCATCCTACTTAAACTCAGGAGGTACGACTTCCAACTGGTCTACGCCCTGGGAAAGGACCTTATCATTGCGGATGCCCTATCCAGAGCAGTGAGCACACCGCCCGACTCGGAGGGGTTTGTCTGTCAGGTCGAAGCGCAGGTGGCCTTCACATCAGCAAATCTGCCAGCTGATGATTCAAGTCTGGCCCGTATTCGCCGGGAAACTGCGGCTGACCCCCTTCTACAACGGGTGGTGCGCCACATGATGGGAGGGTGGCTCAAAGGACAATGCCCACAGTTCTACAATGTCCGCGACGACTTGGCCGTCATTGATGGTGTCCTTCTAAAGCTGGACCGGATTGTGATTCCGCACAGCATGCACAAGCTGGTCCTCAAACAACTACACAAATGCCATCTGGGGGTTGAGAAGTGCAGACGGAGGGCCCGAGAGGCGGTATACTGGCCAGGCATCAGTGATGACATTGCCAATATGGTGCTCAACTGCCCCACCTGCCAAAGGTTTCAACCGGCGCAGCCTCCTGAGACGCTTCAGCCCCATGTGCTGGTGACGTCCTCCTGGGCGAAGGTGGGTGTGGACCTTTTTCACGCGCTCGGCATGGACTATGTAATCGTCATTGATTACTTTTCAAACTATCCAGAGATCATACGCCTGCACGATTCAACATCGTCCGCTGTCATAAGGGCCTGCAAAGACACCTTCGCTCGTCACGGCATTCCGATGACTGTCATGTCGGACAATGGGCCCTGTTTTGCCAGCCAGTAATGGTCGTCCTTTGCTGCTTCGTATGGCTTCACACACGTGATGACCAGCCCTCTGCATCCCCAGTCCAATGGAAATGCTGGCCTATTGTTCGGCCCCACTAGCCACTGACCTCTCACCAGTCCAGCTGTTGATGGGTCGCGCCCTCAGGACCACTGTGCCTTCCATTCTGGTACCGACAACCAACCATACTCCGGTACTACACAGAATGCAACAGCAGCACGTTCGCCAGAAGATGGCATATGACATTCGGGCAACTGATCTTCCCGCCCTGGCGCCTGGAGATGACGTCCGCATCCACCTACCAAAAGGTGGCTGGTCAGCACCTGCCGAAGTTCTCTGACGCGTGGCTCCCCGCTCGTTCCTGGTTCGCATGGCTGATGGCTCCATTCGCAGGCGCAATCGCCGGGCTCTTCGCCTACTTCCACGCTCTTTACGGGAACTTACACCGACACCGCGCCCTCCTGTTGTTCCTGATATCGACTTTGTGGAGCTTCCTGCCACCATGCCCCTTCCGTCGTCGCCCGTGGCCAGGCCCATTCCTCAGCCGGTGGATCCAGACCCACCCTTGAGGCGGTCAACCCTAATTCTTCGCCCACCTACTAGACTGGACTTATGGGCCTGTTTGTACATTGAACTCATAATACCACTGTGTTAATATGTTTCTGTTCTTCCTTGTCGTTACAGGAGTTTGTTTTTGTCGTTCAACATTTCCCCGTTCTTTGTTTATGGTACAACCTCGTTGCTATGTCGCACCTGACATCGCCCCTTGTATATAGTTTAGCCCCATGTACATGCTGTAGATATTGCACATACACACATTCAGCTGCACTCAGTACACATCTCTATTTATAACCACAAAGGCACATGTTCTTGTACAAAAGGGGGGATGTCATGATATTCAGGTGAACATCATAGCACATACATACTGATGGACAGATCAACGGACCAATCAGCACACACACAACACCACAGCCATTCACAGGCAAGTGCATACACAGTATAAAACAGGGAACACGACACGTCCTGAGCATTACAGCAGGAGACAGGTCAGGGCACAGAGCTCATAGCATGCCACTCAGACATCCACCATGTGCTGAGTGCCACTACAAGATAGTGTTAGGGATAGGTCCACAGATTCTAGGGTTATGATCGAACCTCAGTAACCAGTTTACCACTGTAAATTAAATGAAATGAAAATGAAATGAAAATCGCTTATTGTCACAAGTAGGCTTCAAATGAAGTTACTGTGAAAAGTGGTCATTTACAGTGGTAAACTGGTGTGAAAAGCCCCTAGTCGCCACATTCCGGCGCCTGTTCGGGGAGGCTGTTACATAAATAAATGTTAGCAATAAAACTGAGTTGTACCAGTTGCAACTGTGTTGGTTCGTCTGTGTAGCAGAGTACCCAACACATCAGACTGGAGATGGAGTAGCACAGTGGTTAGCACAGTTGCTTCACAGCTCCAGGGTCCCAGGTTCGATTCCCGGCTTGGGTCACTGTCTGTGCGGAGTCTGCACGGTCTCCCCGTGTCTGCGTGGGTTTCGCCCGGGTGCTCCGCTTTGAGAGGCCAAGGGGAGAGGGAGATCCCCTTCCTGTCTGAGAGACAAGGTAAACCTGGTCACGTGGTGAGAGAAAGTTACCACAGGTGTCGAAATGGGAAGGTGCCGTGCCAAGGTGCAGCTGATGGTGAAAGAACTGGACCTGGTCCTGTCAGTGTGGGAGGCTGAAATATCAGCAGCTCCAGCAGTGGCCCAGGGTTCCCAAGGCGAAGCTGAGAGTCAAAGCAGTGAGCAGAAAGCAGCTTCCAATGTTATCTCCTGTAACGTAACAGGGAAAGGATGGGATATTCTGTCACGACTATCCTCCCTGCCGACTGGTAGGAAGATGGACAGATTTGGGAGGAAAACTGGGGATGTCCAAATAGTCGGCAACTGGGGACTGGATCTTGGACACACCGCTAGTCGTGGCATCTGGAGGCCTCAATGAGAGGGAGCAGGCAGTGGAATTTCTGCGCGGGAAAGCTCGCCGGGAAATACGAGGAAGAGGCACACATGTCCAAAGAAGCTTGTGGGGGATGTTTGACATCCTGGCTCAGGTTTCTGAGGTACAGCATCAACCTGTCTAGGTTTTATGAATATAAGCAAGTGGAAGGAGAAGATCGTGTCTTCGTATCACAGTGGTTAGCACTGTGGCCTCGCTGCACAAGGACCCAGGTTCAATTCCAGCCTCGGGTCACTGTCTGTGTGGAGTTTTGCACATTCTCCCCATGTCTGCGCGGGTTTCCTCCCACAGTCCAAAGATGTGCTGGTTAGGTGGATTGGCCATGCTAGATTGCCCCTAAGTGTCCAGGGATGTGCAGGTAGGTGGGGCTACGGGGATAGGGCAGGGGAGTGAGCCTAAGTGGGGTGCTCTTTCTACAAGTCGGTGCAGACTCGCTGGGCCAACTGGCCTCCACCTGCACTGTAGGGATTCTACAGATTCTATGGACTCTATCCCTGGAGCCGGTGAAGTGGTTTAACTGCATCGTCCTGGACCCCTCCTGCGGATTGACTCGGGAGTCAGAGCTGAAAGAATACCCAGCTGAAGCAGCAGGTGGTAAAGATGCCCGGAGGGAGCTGAGGAGATTCAACAGCAACAAACCCTGACTCTCCTGTCACATCATCCGGATCATGGGGGAAATCTGGGTTCCTAAGGCTATTCTTGGGGAGCTGACTGTCAGCAAGGGTGGAGGTGGGCACCTCATTGCATAAATCCAATCCTTGCTGTCCTTTCTCCACAGCAAGCCTTCTGGCCAATCCCACCCAAGGAGTACGTCCCAAAAGTGCTGGGCTTGTAACGGGGATGGGCACTCTGCTTAGAATGCCCCTAGCAACCTCAGGCCACACAAACGGCAGGAATGGTGACCCCCATCCAGCACAAACTACAGTCTTCACCTCTCACCAGAGAGGATACAGGCTCAACTAAGGAAATGAAAATGCTGAGGCCCTCAGCTGGAGGACTGACCTGAGAAGGAACGCATCTTTGCCAGTTTAGAGAGGATTACAGCTGATGCTATGCCTGTACCTCAAGCAAATGGCAATATTCACAGCCCAATCCTCCACGGAATCCGGGCACAGAGTTGATTGAGTGTTACCGATGTGCTTATGAGTGAGATCCAAACCCAATCCAGAGAGGTGGGGCTATGGTTGCTTTCACCTTTGCCATTCTTTCTTAAAAGAGAGCCTCAGACAGGTCCAGCTTGTCAAAGAAGAGATCTGTAGGCTTCACTGCTACTGGAAGGCCCGACATCCACTAACCCAGCACCACCTGGAGCCCAAACAGTAAACTGCTGCAGTGCTGGGAGAGGATCGGGGAAGAGGCAGCTGTTCCTCTGCTGGCTGCTTCGTGACATCGGGAGAGAGGTGAAGCAACTTCTCCTTCCTGGCAGCTTCAAGTGTTAGGCCATGACAACGATTCATGATTAGACAAGGCACCAGGCATCGGAAAAGCCAACTGCGCTGACCAGGGAGCCATGTCCCGGGATGACTGCTGATATTGGTGTCTACTGTCGGAATTGTGTATTATGGCTCAAGCAGGAAAGCAGCTTCACTTTAGCAAGAGATCCCCGGCTACCACTGAGCTTCTGGAGGTCTTCGCAATGGACTTTTCAGGCCTTGTCCCTATCAGCAATGGGTCCAAGCATATTCCCGTACTTACAGATGTCCATTCACAAAGGTTACATTCCCACCCATAACCAAAGCCCTAGCCTGAGTGTTATTACGCGATTGGTTCATCTGTTTCGGTTTCTCACGTTGGATTCCCTGTGGCTATGGGAATAACTTTGAGTAAAATCCTATAGGAGCTGTGGAAGGTTTATGTCATTGTCAAGAACCACTCTATCCTCTACCATCTAGGGGATAATGGACAGTGAATGATTCAAATGCAAGACCGATTGTGTGCCTTGTCTCCAATGAGTGGCCTGAGTATCTTCTGGAGCTATGTTTACTACAGTACCCACGTTCCTCCACGGGGATCTCTCCATGCATGTCTGCTCTGGGAGAGGCCCAGTCCTTCCCAATTCAGACCATCTCCTTGGGCTCACTGCACATTCAAATGGAGATGGCCAAGTTGACGACTGGATTGCTAAGCATACAATATTCTGGACTTTATTCACAAGGGCATCAAGTACAATAGGAAGGAGGATATGTTGAACTTGTATGAGACACTAGTTAGACCTCAGCCCTCAGCTGGAGTATTGTGTACAGTTCTGAGCATCACACTTTAGGACGGATGTGAATGCACTGGAGAGAGTGCAGAAGAAGTTTACAAGAATGGTTCGAGGAATGAGAAAATTCAATTATGAAGACAGGTTGGTGGTTGGAGAAGATTGAGAGGAGATTTGATAGAGGCATTCAAAATCATGAAGGGTTTGGACAGAGTAGATAGGGAGGAACTGTTCTCATTGGTGGAAGAATTTATCAAAATTCACTAGACGCTGGGGTGGTCCCAGAGGATTGGAAAGTAGCAAACGTGACACCATTGTTTAAAAAAGGTCGGCAGAAAGCGGGTAATTATAGGCCGGTAAGCTTAACTTCGGTTGTAGGGAAAATGCTGGAATCTATCATTAAGGAGGAAATAGCGGGGCACCTGGAGGGAAATTGTCCCATTGGGCAGACGCAGCATGGGTTCACAAAGGGTAGGTCGTGTCTGACTAATTTGGTAGAATTTTTTGAGGACGTTACCAGTACAGTAGATAACGGGGAGCCAATGGATGTGGTATATCTGGATTTCCAGAAAGCTTTTGACAAGGTGCCACACAAAAGGTTGCTGCATAAACTAAAGATGCATGGCATTGAGGGTAAAGTGGTAGCATGGGTAGAGGATTGGTTAACTAACAGAAAGCAGAGAGTGGGGATAAATGGGTGTTTCTCTGGTTGGCAACCTGTAACTAGTGGGGTCCCTCAAGGATCAGTGTTGGGCCCGCAGTTGTTCACAATTTACATAGACGATTTGGAGTTGGGGACCAAGTGCAATGTGTCAAAGTTTGCAGACGACACTAAGATGAGTGGTAAAGCAAAAAGGGCAGAGGATACCTCTGCAGAAGGATTTGGATAGGCTAGGTGAATGGGCTAGGGTCTGGCAGATGGAATTCAATGTTGCCAAGTGTGAGGCTATCCATTTTGGGAGGAATAACAGCAGAATGGATTATTATTTAAACGGTAAGATGTTAAAACATGCTGCTGTGCAAAGGACCTGGGTGTGCTGGTGCACGAGTCGCAAAAAGTTGGTGTGCAGGTGCAACGGGTGATTAAGAAGGCTAATCGAGTTTTGTCTTTCATTGCTAGAAGGATGGAGTTCAAGACTAGGGAGGTTATGCTGCACTTGTATAGGGTGTTGGTGAGGCCGCATCTGGAGTATTGTGTTCAGTTTTGGTCTCCTTACCTGAGAAAGGACATATTGGCACTGGAGGGAGTGCAGAGGAGATTCACTAGGTCGATCCCAGAGTTGAGGGGATTAGATTATGACGAGAGGTTGAGTAGACTGGGACTGTACTCATTGGAGTTTAGAAGGATGCGGGGGGATCTTATTGAGACATATAAAATTATGAAGGGAATAGATAGGATAGATGCGGGCAGGTTGTTTCCACTGGTCGGGGAAAGCAGAACTAGGGGGCATAGCCTCAAAATAAGGGGAGGTAGATTTAGGACGGAGTGTAGGAGGAACTTCTTCACCCAAAGGGTTGTGAATCTCTGGAATTCCTTGCCCAGTGAAGCAGTTGATGCTCCTTCTTTAAACGTTTTTAAGAAAAAGATAGATGCCTTTCTAAAGAATAAAGGGTTTCGGGGATATGGTGTTCGGGCGGGAAAGTGGAGCTGAGTCCACAAAGATCAGCCATGATCTCATTAAATGGTGGACCAGGCTCGAGGGGCCAGATGGCCTACTCCTGTTCCTAGTTCTTATGTTCTTATGTTCTAAGAATCGAGAACCAGAGGACACTGATCTAACATAATCGGTGAAAGAAGCAAAAGTGATGTGAGGAAGATCTTTTCAACACAGCGAGTGTTTAGGATCTGGAATATGCTGCCTGAGAGTGTTGGAGGCAGCTTCAACTGAGGCATTCAGCAGGGCATAAGTTGATTATTTGAATAGAAACGATGAGCGGATTAGTGCCGTTATTCCCTACCTGGGTGACCTAAACGAGCGGAAAGAATTTGCAACACATGTGAGATCCAACAATTGTTTCTTTAACGGCCATTGGTCAGTAAATGGCGTCGGAAGAGTAACGATCAAGAAATTGGGTGTCAGGCCGACATTAATTAAAACCATGTAACAAAAAGAAAGAAAGAAGGAAAATAAAAAGGGGGGCAGGCTCCATCAGAAAGTAGGACACCGTAATTCTTATGAGACGTCTTTTTCTCATCATCTGGACACCTCAGGGTTCTGTATCAAAAAGCGTTGTAAAAGGATTACCATAACCAGAGTCAGAATCTGAATCATCACCATCTCCCGGTTGCCAGACTCGTGTTCGCCATTTTTGTGCCGTGGCCGCGTGGGCCGTCTTGGAATCCGAGTCGTCATGTCTAACCAGTCTACAAGAGTTGTCGCGGAGCCAAAAGAGGTTCGTTTGTCATGATGCGTAGGGGCGGTAGCAGTGAAGGGCAAGTTACTGTTGTCGGGCGGCGGCGGTGGCTCTGGCTGTGGTGGTGGAAGGGGGTATAGGGGGACAAACATGTCTTAGTCGTGGTACCGGGGGCTGGAGTGACTGGGGCCGGGGTGGTTGTACCCGTGGTCAGTGATCGTGGTCAATTCGGGAAGGCTGGCGCTGTCGTTGGAGTCAAGCTCAAGGTGGAATGTCATACCTGTGGGCGGAGACAAGGTCGGGTCTGTGGGCGTGGACGTGCTGTCAGGGCTGGGGGAGGGTTGGACTAGGTTGTTGATGGGCGGGGTGGAATTGTCTGCTATTGCTAGGGAGATGTGGTGGGAGTGGCTACATTGGGTTCCATAGACTTTGAGCTGGTTGATGTGGAACCAACCAGTTTTACCATTGGGGTATGTTATCTTGTACACAAAGGGGCTTACTTTGTCCAAAATGGAGTAGGGTCCTGTAAATTTGGGGGAGAGGAAAGAACTGGGATTGTAAAGGGAAACCATCATTTGCTGACGAACTGTGTACTCTACGGGGTGGACGGTTTTGTCAAAGCAGGCTTTACTCTGCTTTTTCCTAGCGCCTAGTCGGACAGCTGCAGCGAGCTGTGCTGCTTTAATATTTTATGTGACTTGATGGACCGCTTTGCCATGGTTGGGGGCGGTGACTGTGGGGCTTGCCACATCGAGACCTAATAAATATTCAATTCCTTTCATGGGTCGTCCGGTCAAGAGAGTGTGGGGGTGAAACCTGTGGAACTGGATACTGTGTTCCTAATAAACACGAGGGCGAATGGGAATAACTGGTGTTATTCTGTTGCACCATCTTTCTAATGGTCGCTTTTAAAGTGCGATTCATTCTCTGAACAATGCCGCTGGATTGGGGGTGATACGCGATGTGAAATTTTTGTTTGATTCCAAAAATCGTTGGGACATTTTGCCCGACTCTGCCGGTGAAGTGGGAACCTTGGTCTGACTCAATGCTGCGGGGCAGTCCCCAGCATGTAAATAACTGTTGGGTCAAAATCTTAGCTGTGGCCTTTGCAGTGTTTGTCCGTGAGGGATATGCTTCTACCCATTTTGTAAAGGTGTCGATTACCACTAATACGTATTTGAAACCATTTCTGCAAGGGGGGAGGGGGCCAATGTAGTAGAGTTGCAAATTTGTCCAAGGGCCATTAACAGGTCGGGTGTGTCTCAATTGTCCCTTCTTGGAGTACCGTTCAGGATTGTTCTGTGCACAGATTAAACAATTCTCAACATAATATGCTACAGCGGATTTTAAATCGGGTCACCAGCACAAAGGTCTTAAATGGGCAATGGTATTGTCTATCCCCTGATGCCAGTGTCTGTCATGAAACTGGTAAATAATCTGGGGCGAAATTCTCCCCCAACGGCGCGATGTCTGCCGATTGGCGCCAAAAACGGCGCCAATCAGACGGGCATCGCGCCGTCCCAAAGGTGCGGAATGCTCCGCACCTTTGGGGGCCGGGCCCCAACATTGAGGGGCTAGGCCGGCGCCGGAGGGATTTCCGCCCCGCCAGCTGGCGGAAATGGCGTTTGTTGCCCCGCCAGCTGGCGCGGAAATGCGGCGCATGCGCGGGAGCGTCAGCGGCCGCTGACAGTTTCCCGCGCACGCGCAATGGGGAGAGTAACTTCCGCCTCCGCCATGGTGGAGGCCGTGGCGGAGGCGGAAGGGAAAGAGTGCCCCCACGGCACAGGCCCGCCCGCGGATCGATGGGCCCCGATCGCGGGCCAGGCCACTGTGGGGGCACCCCCCGGGGTCAGATCGCCCCGCGCCCCCTCTCAGGACCCCGGAGCCCGCCCACGCCGCCTGGTCCCGCCGGTAAATACCAGTTTTGATTTACGCCGGCGGGACAGGCAATTTCTGGGGGGGGACTTCGGCCCATCCGGGCCGGAGAATTGAGCGGGGGGTCCCGCCAACCGGCGCGGCCCGATTCCCGCCCCCGCCCAATCTCCGGTACCGGAGACTTCGGCGGGGGCTGGGCGGGATTCACGGCGGCCAACGGCCATTCTCCGACCCGGCGGGGGGTCGGAGAATGACGACCCAGGTTTCTGTCCTGGGTGGGGACCACATAAATTCTATTTTTCAAAACTATACCGTCCTGTACCGTCAGTTAGTCCTTGCATTTGTCGTAGGGGGCTGGGAAGTTACCGTCTAAAACTTGTTTGAGAGCGTCGTCTGCCTTTTGGGCCTGGGATAGATCCTCGATATCGGTCTGAGAAACCTGGACTGCGTGTATCGGTTCACTTTCGGGGGGTTGCCAAAAGTGACCATGGCGCGATCCTGCCTTGGCTAAGGCGTCTTTACATTACCGGTGGGGAGGAACGATGATGGCTTCTCACTTTAATAATACCGTACGTGCGGTCTTTTGCTGTTCTAAGAATATGCTTCAACAAAGGGGCGGAGGGTAGGGGTTTACCATCAGCGGATACGAATCCTCGAGATTCCCACAGGGGCAGGAATTCTGTCAAGCTATTGCACACATATAAACTGTCCGAATGTATGCGGGGGTTGGAAAGGAATCGGGGTGCTGCACTACATACTCTATCGCTGCTAATTCAGCTGCTTGCGATCCTCGGTGGCCTGGTAATTTTAGAGCGATTTCTTCCAATGCGCGCCCCTGTGCGTCTTCTACATAAATTCCACAACCAGTTATTCTCTTTCCATTTTCTATCTGGAGGGACTGGCTACATAAATCTTTAAAGCGTTGTCTATGGTGTGTGGATTCTGCGTTTTTCTGCCTGCTCGTGTGTGCAGTGACTTCGGAATAAAGTGTCCTGTATGGTGTTGGGCTGCTATGATCTGGCACTCATGTGGGGTCCCTGCATACTGAAGGTGTTGTGCTTTCTTTTACTTTGTCTTTTCTGTGGCTCTGTTCCAATTAGGATAATCAGTGAATTTGCCTTCTTTCTATATTGTCTATGTCCGAATGCTTAGAGTCACCAGGTATCGAATGAAACCACCACAAGTTTCAACCGGCTATCGATCAAAGAGCCAAACACCAGTTAGTTAGTTCAAGGTCAAGGGTACTTTATTTACAGACAATCAATCATGCAACATAAATACTACTAGTTAACTACACCTATTACTAAGACAACCTGTACTTAACTTCGGGCACCCAGCTTAGGTCAGAAAACAGTGGCCGCTGTTCGATTCTGGATCTCTCGGGTTCGAAGGAGTAACTGCTGCTCAGCTGGGCTCGTCCGTCTGGTAGCGGGGATTGAACTCGAACTTGCTTCTGGTGTTGCTGCAGTTGGCAATGGCCGTGACCGGGGTACCAAGGCCAAGAGGGCGCCAAGAGAGAGCGAACATGTGGTGAACTCTTCTTCTTATACGCGGGGGTTTTTGCGCTCTTGTGGACGGTCCTTCGATTTGGGCCTTACTAATTGGGTGATCCCTGATCACTCCGTTCGATTCCTTAGCCAATAAGTGGGCGGGGATCTGGGTGGCTGGGCGTGTCCCAAGCGGTCATTGACCCCGTTGTTTGCGTTTCCCTTGAACAGGGAGTGGTGCTGAAATGTCTGGGGCTGTCCCGGTTGCTTGAGTACCAGTCCTTTGTGTTGGTGAAGATGGGCCATCAAATGTTAATTGGACGGAGTTTCGATACCGCCTGGACTTTGCTGACAAATATGCATTTCAGGCTCTGAGCCTGCCTGAGTCTTGGCTTGTCCATTTTACCCGCTAGGCTTTGCGAGTTTCTCTGTACCTAGTTGGAAGTGGCCATCCCAGATGGCTACAAAGGTTATCTGCTAGAAATGTGTGGGTCTTTGTACGTTTGACTGTAATGTCCCTTCCTTGTAACAACAGTGTCCAGCGAGCTGCTCTGATCTGGCTGACTGAACCGTCCTTTAACCTACCATCTAACAGTAGCTGCGTTAGGGTGTGCTCGGTTAAAATCGTTACTGGGTTAAGGCCTGTGATGTGTGCAAAATACTGTACTGCCCAAAAGACTGCAAGCAAGTGCCGTTCGCAGGCTGTAAATCCTTGCTCTATGGGATCCAATATTTGTGAGGCATAGGCTACGGGTCCAAAGCGGTCATGTCTTTCCTGTAGGAGTACTGCTGATAGGGTTCGGTCGGTGGTCGCTACTTCTATGGCATAGGGAGAGTGTGGGCCTGGAACTTGCAAAGTCGCCAAGATCCAGGAGAGACCGAGTACATGGCCATGTCTCTTCTTATCCCTCTGAGATTTCCCGCTCTTTGGGGCGGTCCTTAACTTGGACCCAATAATTCGACAGGCTTCGATCACTGCCTTCGATTTTGGCCAATAAAGGGGCGGGTGCCTTGATGGCTGGGCGTTTCCTTAGCGGTCATTGGCCTTGGCTGTTTGGGCTCCCTGAGTAAAGGGAGTAGCGCCGGTTAGTCTGTATCTGTATCGGTTACCTGAGTATAGTTCATTTCTTCTGGGGAAATGGGCCATTAGAATGCAAACGAGCGGGAGTTTCGATCGCGTCTAGCTATCTGGGTTGCAAATACACACACAAGCTCTGAGCCTGAGTCCTGGGTTGGCCATAATTCACATGGTCCTTTGCAGGTGGCCATCTGAGATGGCTACAAAACACAGTATGCCAAGCATCTTGAACTGAGGACTATTTAGGAAAGGCTGTGACTCGATTAACTCCGAGAATCTCTGTGAAGCATCGCTCCTCAATTTAAGGCTATTTCGCCATTCCTATTTGCTGAGGCAGCTCACAGGCAGGTGGATAAAATTATGAGGGGGTCGGGCGCGGGGGGGGGGGTGGGGGGGGGGGATAAAATCCGGAGTGTGATATCTGAGTGTGACATCTGCGGGGTGATGTTTGGAATGTGACACGTGGAATGTGACATCTGAGTCTGAGGTCTGAAACCTTGGGCAGAATTCTCCGATCACTGACGCCGAAATCGCGTTCAGCGATCGGCCGGAGAATCCCCGTTTGCGGCGAAATCGTGGGCGGTGCCGCTTTTGCAATGCTCCGCCCCTCGAAACGAGTGCACCGCACGCTGTATGGACGGCCTCAGGACGTCACCTGAGGCCCTCCCCCGATGCTCCGCCCTCGAATTCCCGACGGCATGGGACACGTGTGCTATTTTCTTTCTCGGCATGGCGGTTGCGGACTGAGACCAGTGCTGCCACAGTTGGAGAGGGGAGCCGTTACGTGGGCAGGGCTTTAGCGCGGCTGGTAGCACTGGTGGGGGGGGGGGGTGGCCCGAGCGTGGCGAGCCTAGTCAAAGGGGGGGACAGTTTTTGGCAGGTCGGGTCCATGGCTGGCGCCATGTTGCACGCCGCTGCCGCTGTGCGCATGTGCGGTCACAGACTCGGCAATTAGTAATAATTAATAATAATAATCGCTTATTGTCACAAGTAGGCTTCAATGAAGTTACTGTGAAAAGCCCCTAGTCGCCACATTCCGGCGTCCGTTCGGGGAGGCTGTTACGGGAATTGAACCCACGCTGCTGGGCTTCTTCTGCATTACAAGCCAGCTGTCTTAGCCCACTGTGCTAAACCAGCCCCGGCAATTCTCCGGTCGTATCCGCAGCCCCCCACCAGACGGAGGATCGGTGCAGTTTTTGCACCCTTTTTTCTGGCGTAAAACGCCACTCTTCCCACGCCAGCGTCAGCACTTAGTCTTCAAATCGGAGAATCCAGCCTGTGATGTCCGGGATGGGGTGTGATATCTGGGGCGAAATTCTCCGTTATCGGCGCAAAGTCCGCCGATCGGCGCAAAAAACCGGCGCAAATCCGACTTGCGTCACGTCGGAAAAATGGGTCGAAAGTCTCCGGCCCAAAATGGGCTAGCAGCGACGTAACGGGATCCGCGCTCGTGCAGTGGTTCACGCCGTGCAGCGTCATACGCGCTGCACGGCGTGACGGCTCATAAGGCCGCGCTGCTCCCCCCCACCCAACCGGAACACCCGACTGGATGGCTGGCCGTCGCTCAGCCCCGAGGTTCGAGTCACGCGATGTGGAGGCGCTCCTGGACGCGGTGGAGCAGAGGAGGGATGCCCTGTATCCCGGGCACGGCCGCAGAGTTGCCCCACGCCACAGCCGGCGTCTGTGGAGGGAAGTGGCAGAGGCCGTCACCGCTGCGGCCCTGACACCACGGACAGGCACCCAGTGCCACAAGAAGGTGAACGACCTCGTCAGAGCAGGCAGGGTGAGCCTCCCCCATATCCCCCCTCCCCCATATCCCCCCTCCCCCATATCCCCCCTCCCCATATCCCCCCTCCCCCATATCCCCCCTCCCCCATATCCCCCCTCTCCCATATCCCCCCTCCCCATATCCCCCCTTCCCCATATCCCCCCTCCCCCATATCCCCCATATCCCCCCTCCCCATATCCCCCCTCCCCCATATCCCCCCTCCCCAATATCCCCCCTCCCCATATCCCCCATATCCCCCTCCCCATATCCCCCCTCCCCATATCCCCCATATCCCCCCTCCCCATATCCCCCATATCCCCCCTCCCCCATATCCCCCCTCCCCATATCCCCCCTCCCCCATATCCCCATATCCCCCTCCCCATATCCCCCATATCCCCCCTCCCCCATATCCCCCATATCCCCCATCCCCCATACCTCCCCTCCCCATATCCCCCCTCCCCCATATCCCCCCTCCCCATACCCCCCTCCCCATATCCCCCTCCCCATATCCCCATCCCCCCCCTCCCCCATATCCCCCCTCCCCATATCCCCCATATCCCCCTCCCCCATATCGCCCCTCCCCCATATCCCCCCTCTCCCATATCCCCCCTCCCCATATCCCCCATATCCCCAAGTGAATCCAGCCCTAACCTTAACCTCTGCAATGCACGCGCAACCGATGGCGTGCATTCATATACCTGCCTAACAGTGTTGCCTTTTACCCCTGCCAGCCCCCCCCCCCCACAGGAGAAGCGCGCACACAACAATAGGGAGCATGTGAGGACTGGAGGAGGGCCCGCTGATGAGAGGTCACTGACCGAACACGAGGAAAGGGCCCTGGAACTGGCTGGCGGACTTGAGGACAGGGAGGTTGCTGATGCAGAGGTCGGGGGCGTACTAGCAAGTGAGCCACCGACAGCCCGTCCCCATATCCCCCCTCCCCTATATCCCCCTCCCCCATATCACCTGATCACTGCCTGCGTGTCTAACCATGCATGCTTCATTGTGTATCGCAGGAGCAAACGTCCAGGCACCCATCCCCGCAGATGCAGACCGCCCGCAGGATTCCCCTCGGATGCCACGGGAGACAGAGAGACCCGGACCCTCCAGCATGCGACGCCCGCAGGATGCCCCTCGCACACCACGGGAGACAGAGAGACCCGGACCCTCCAGCATGTGACGCCCGCAGGATGCTCCTCGGAGGCCACGGGAGACAGAGAGACCTGGACCCTCCAGCATGCGACGCCCGCAGGATGCCCCTCGCACACCACGGGAGACAGAGAGACCCGGACCCTCCAGCATGTGACGCCCGCAGGATGCCCCTCGGAGGCCACGGGAGACAGAGAGATCTGGACCCTCCAGCATGCGACGCCCGCAGGATGCCCCTCGGAGGCCACGGGAGACAGAGAGACCCGGTCCCTCCAGCATGCGACGCCCGCAGGATGCCCCTCGGAGGCCACGGGAGACAGAGAGACCCGGACCCTCCAGCATGCGACGCCCGCAGAATGCCCCTCGGAGGCCACGGGAGACAGAGAGACCCGGACCCTCCAGCATGCGACGCCCGCAGGATGCCCCTCGCACACCATGGGAGACGGAGAGACCTGGACCCTCCAGCATGCGACGCCCGCAGGATGCCCCTCGCACACCACGGGAGACGGAGTGACCTGGAGCAACAGGGAGACGACACCCCCGTCACGTGCTGGAGCGACCACCCAGCGATGAGGGGGGCAGCCACAGGCCCCCGTCACATCCGAGCCAGGACACCACTACCCAGGACACCACTACCCAGGACACCACTACCCAGGACACCACTACCCGGGACAGCACTGCCCAGGACACCCCTACCCGGGACAGCACTACCCAGGAAGACGAAATACCGGACAGTGACTCAGAGTGGATGGGTGGAGACGAACCCCCACCCCAAAGTGCCATGGACTCAGAGTGGGGCGAAGAGCACGACACAACGCCACTGCTGTCACCGACACCCTCCACCATCACAGAAACACTCACCTCGGTTGGGCACTTTAGTGATGAGGCGTCTGGTACACTCACTGGTGCGCACAACACAGCCGTCCCGGTACAGCAGGTGGAGGTAGGAGCAGCACAGGGGCCGGGCGGTCGGAGGGCAGCCCAGCCCAAGCGAACATCTGCCGCCCAGATGGATCCCGGGTTCCTGCAGTTACCACACCCACCCATAGCCCCGATGCAACCACCGACCCGGAGACGAGCGAAGAGGGGGACGGCCGGCTTGCGGCGGCTGCAGTCGCAGGTGGAGGAGTCCACCCGCGTCCAGGAGCTGGAAGTGGTGCCGGTCATACGTGCCACCCAGGCCGACACCGCACGGGTGGCGTCCGCGGTGGAGGCAATGGGTGCGACGGTGTCAGACATGGGGAATGGTTTGCGAGGCCTGGGGCTTTCCGTGCAGGCGGCGTCTGTGGCCCAGACATGGCTGCCCTCTCACAGGAGGCCATGAGCCAGTGCCAGCGCCAGATGGCAGAGGTGCTCAACACCATAGCCCAGTCTCAGCAGGCCATGGCCCAGTCTCTGCAGGCCATCGCTGAGGGCATCGGCGCCAGTGGCCATGTGCGAGCCGGCGTCGCACTGTCACAGACAGGGTTTGCCAACCCCCTGGGCTCCATGGCTGCAAACGTGCAGACCCCTGTCGATACCAGCACGGGCCTCCAGGACTGGCAGCGCCAGATGCCGGGGGGGCGTCGGATGGCCAGTCCGTTCGCATCCCCCACCCATGTAGAGGCCTGGGGGCCATCGGGCACCCCGAGGGAGGAGGAGGTGGTGTGGTCCGTCCCGGGTCCCCCTGTAGGGGAGGTCCGGGAACACCGCGACACCTCGGACTCCCCCCTTCCATCCCAGGTGCATCGGGTGGGCAACGGGCAGGACAGGCTGGCAGCTCGCCATCCCAGTCGCCCGGGCCGCAGCCTGGCCCATCTAGGCCAGCACGCCCCAGGAAATGGCCGCCAAAGGGATCCAGTGTCAGAGGGCAGGAATCACAGGAGTCCACCTCCAGTTCTGCTGTACCGTTTGGGGAACCACGTAGACGTAGTCAAAGGGTCCGTAAGGCCAAACAATTAGACACTGAGTAAGTTGGCACGGGTGCAGGGCACAGATGAGTTTTAGGGGCTAGGGCACGTGCATGAACTCCTTTGGTTATTAAAGTCAATGTTACACCTACAGAAGCTGCCTTTGTGCTCTGTCCAAAGCGTGCGGGGGTGTCATGTACATTGAGCGCAAGTGTGTGTGTGAGGGGTGGTCTTACCTCAGCCCCAGGTGAGTCTGCCCCCTTCCCCCTGGGCCGCCATCAACATCCCCCTGGGCAGAGGACGGGACCGTGCGCTGCAGTGTCACAGCCGCATGCAGGGATGGTCCGGGTGGATGGTGGTACTGTGGCCATGGGTCAGACATAGTCCAACGATGTAGAGCCAGGAGCTCACCGCAGGGCGGGTTGTCATCATCCTCCATGGCCTGCAATAGACACGCGTCCACCCGCAACTGTGTGAGCCCGGCCCGTTGTGCCGCAGGTGGATCGGCAATGGGGGGGGGGGGGTGGTGTGCATGCGGGTGGGGTGGGTGGGGTTGGGGAGGGGGGTGAGGGTGCTGGGTGGGTGGATGGGTGGGGGGGTGTGGGTGGTCGGCTGTTGCCATGGTGTGCGGTCTGTGGCCATACTACCCGATTCCCACGCCCATCTAGTCAGTGAAGCGGGCGGCTATCAGTCTGTCCCGTGCCCGCTGGGCCAGCCGGTAACGGTGGACAGCCACCCGCCTGTGTCTACCCCGTCTGCCCTGACCATTACCCCCATCCCCCTCATCTGGGGAGGACTGCGCCTCTTCCTGCTGCTCCTCCACTCCGCCCTCCTCTGCCTGCGGCACATCGCCCCTCTGCTGGGCTATGTTGTGCAGGACGCAGCACACCACAATGATGCGGCCGACCGTATCTGACCGATACTGGAGGGCGCCCCCAGAGAGGTCCAGGCACCTGAAACGCATCTTCAGCACGCCAAAGCACCTCTCTATCACTCCCCTTGTCGCTACATGGGCATCATTGTAGCGGTTCTCCGCCTCATTGCGTGGCCTCCGTATAGGCGTCATCAGCCACGATCGCAATGGGTAGCCCCTGTCGCCCAGCAACCAGCCCCTCAGCCGGGGATGGCATCCCTCGTACATGCCGGGGATGGATGACCGCGACAACACGTATGAGTCGTGTACACTGCCTGGGTAACGGGCGCAGACGTGCAGGATCATTATGCGGTGGTCGCAGACCACCTGAATGTTCATCAAATAGGTCCCCTTCCTATTGGTGAACACGGCCCTGTTATCTGCAGGTGGCCGCACGGCGACGTGCATCCCATCAATCGCGCCCTGGACCATGGGGAACCCGGCCACGGCAGAGAAGCCCACGGCCCGGGCATCTTGGCTGGCCCGGTCCACAGGGAAGCGGATGTAGCGGTGCGCCATGGCATATAGGGCATCTGTCACTGCCCGGATGCACCGATGCACCGATGTCTGCGATATGCCGGACAGGTCCCCACTTGGTGCCTGGAATGACCCCGTTGCATAAAAGTTCAGGGCCACCGTAACCTTGACGGACACAGGGAGAGGGTGTCCCCCGCCAGTGCCACGCGGTGACAGGTGTGCCAGCAGGTGGCAGATGTGTGCCACGGTTTCCCGCCTCATCCGGAGTCTCCTCCTGCATTCCCGGTCCGTGAGGTCCTGGTATGACTGCCGGGGCCGGTACACACGGGGCGCCCTCGGGTGCCTCCGTTGCCGTGGGGCCGCGACGTCTTCCTCCCCCTCCTCGTCCTGTCGGTCAGGTGTCCCTCCAGCCTGGGCGGCTGCCGCCTGTCCCTCTGCGGCAGCCTGCGCCACCTCTCTGGCACGCTCCTCCTCCTCCTCATCCAGGGCAACATAGTCATTAGCGGCTGCCGCCACGGCGGCCAACATCGCTGGATGATCGGAAAACATGACGGCCTGGTGGGGGGGAGGGGAACGATGACATGTCATCATTGCCCATATCCCCTCCTCCCCCCAGCCAGGTGGCATGGACCGCATGGGTCCAACTGTTGGAGGCTGCCACCTGGCCAGGTGGACCAACTCACTTGCCCCCCCATCCCTCTCTCCGGCACGGACCCCCCATCCCCCTCCCCGGCACGGACCACCCAACCTCCTCCCCGGCACGGACCCCCCCAACCTCCTCCCGGCACGGGCCCCCCATCCTCCTCCCCGGCACGGACCACTCCCATCCCCCTCCCCGGCACGGAACCCCATCCCCCTCCCCGGCACGGACCCCCCCAACCTCCTCCCCGGCGCGGACCCCCCCCAACCTCCTCCCCGGCACGGACCCCCCATCCTCCTCCCCGGCACGGACCCCCCCATCCCCCTCCCCGGCACGGACCCCCCATCCCCCTCCCCGGCACGGACCCCCCAATCTCCTCCCCAGCACGGACCACCCCAACCTCCTCCCGGCACGGACCCCCCATCCTCCTCCCCGGCACGGAACCCCCATCCCCCTCCCCGGCACGGACCCCCCCAACCTCCTCACCGGCACGGACCCCCCCATCCCCCTCCCCGGCACGGACCCCCCATCCCCCTCCCTGGCACGGACCCCCCCAACCTCATCCCCGGCACGGACCCCCCATCCTCCTCCCCGGCACGGACCCCCCCAACCTCCTCCCCGGCACGGACCCCCCCAACCTCCTCCCCGGCACGGACCCCCCCAACCTCCTCCCCGGCACGGACCCCCCATCCCCGGCACAGACCCCCCCAACCTCCTCCCCGGCACGGACCCCCCCCATCCCCCTCCCCGGCACGGACCCCCCCCAACCTCCTCCCCGGCACGGACCCCCCCCCATCCCCCTCCCTGGCACGGACCCCCCCCAACCTCCTCCCCGGCACGGACCCCCCCATCCCCCTCCCAGCACGGACCCCCCCAACGTCCTCCCTGGCACGGACCCCCCATCCTCCTCCCCGGCACGGACCCCCATCCCCCTCCCCGGCACGGACCACCCCAACCTCCTCCCCGGCACGGACCCCCCATCCTCCTCCCCGGCACGGACCCCCCTCCCGGCACTCCCCCGGAGCCCAGCCCACTCTAACCACCCCCCCTGCCGCACACACACACACACAACCCTAGACACACCTCTCCCCACACATTCAGACTGCGGCCACGCCATCACCTGCCCAGAGCCAACCCCCCAGGCCGTCACTCACCTCCACGCTGGTCGTGAACCTGGAGCACAGGGTTACGCCGATGAAAAGGAGGTTTGATTTACGTCGACATGAACGGTCATCATGTCGACGGGACTTCGGCCCATCCGGAAGGGAGAATATCGGCAGGCCAAAAATCGGCTGCCTTGCGCAGACCCGTGCCATTTTCTGACGGCAGCGGCGCCATTAACGCCCCTCCGACTTTTCTCCCTTCGGAGACTTCGGCAACCGGCGGGGGCGGGATTCACGCCGGCCAAAGGCCATTCTCCGACCCTCTGGGGGTCGGAGAATGACGCCCCTGGAGTGTGACGCCTGGGAGGCATGACGCCTGGTGGTGGGACACCTGGGGTGTAATGACTCGGGTTGACATCTGGACTCTGACATCTGGAGTGTGGTGTCTAGAGTGTGACATCTGGAATATAATGCCTGGGTATGTGGTGTGTGCGGTTGAGACACTGGAATTTTATAACTGGGGATGTGATGCCTAGAGTATGGGCCGGGATTCTCCCCTACCCGGCGGGACGGGTGGTCCCGGCGGGATGGAGTGGCGGGAACCACTCCGGCGGTGCTGGGCCGCCCCAACGGTGCGGATTTCTTCGCACCTTTAGGGGCCAGGCCCTCACCCTGAGGGGCTAGGCCCGCGCCGGAGTGGTTGGCGCGCTGCTGGCCGGTGGGAAAGGCCTTTGGCACCACGCCAGCCGGGGCCGAAAGGACTTCGCCGGCCGGCCGTAGCCTGCGCATGCGCGGGAGCCACAGCGGCTGCTGACATCATCGCCGCGCATGCGCAGGGGGGGTGCCTCTTCCGCGTCGGCCATGGTGAAGGCAGTGGCCGAAGCGGAGGGAAAAGAGTGCCCCCACGGCACAGGCCCGCCCGCCGATCGGTGAGCCCCGATCGCGGGCCAGGCCACCGTGAGGGCACCCCAGGACCCCGGAGCCCGCCCGCGCCGCCTAGTCCCGCCGGGAAGAGAGGTGGTTTGATTCTCGCCGGCGGGACTGGTATTCCAGCAGCGGGACTTCGGCCCATCGCGGGCCGGGGGCCCCGCCGACCGGCGCGGTGCAATTCCCACCCCCGCCGAATATCCGATGCCGGAGAATTCGGAGCAACCGGCGGGGGCGGGATTCACGCCAGCCCCCCGTGGCTACGCATGCGTACAGTGGCCTGCAGTGGTCGCGCCCTGCAACATGGCTGCAGCCGCTCGTGGATCTGTCCCGTGAAATAGTCCCCCCCTTCGGCCGGCTTGCGTACCCCGGACCACCCTCCACAGTGCCCCCCAGCCCCGAATAAAGTCCTCCCTGCCTGTGGGTCGGCCCACCCCCGACTGTGGCGCCGCTGGATTGAGTCCGCAGACGCCATGCCGAGTTCCCGACGGGGGTGAGCATGAGAGACCCACGCCGTCGAGAACCCGGCCGGTCGGGGGCGGAGCATCGGGGGCGGGCCTTAGGCAATGTCCTGAAGCAATCGATACGTGGTATGGCGTGCTCACACAGTACGCTGCTTTGGAGGGGGCGGAGCATCGCGAAAGCGGCGGCGCCCTCGATTTCATCAGAAATTTGGATTCTCCAGCTGGTCGCCGAATGCGATTTCGCTGTCGGCAACAGGAGAACCCAGCCCATGCTAAATTGATGATGGGATGTCTGGAGTGTGACTTCAGGAGTTGTTACGTCTGAAGTGTGACTTTTGCATTGTGACGACTGGGAATGTGAGGTCTTGGGAGTGACGTCTGGGAATGTGACATCTGGAGTGTGACATCTGGAGTGTGACATTTGGAGTGTGACTGACATGCAAAAAACACAAAAGGTTTATATTGACAATAGATTTAATGCATACTCTGTACACTGGCAAGACACTACTATCTCGGCTGCTCCCAACACCCTTCTTGGGTCATCAAGGGCAGACCTACCCATGGCATTAGATCGCAATGTTGTCTCCTTGTACGCATCGCAATAAATAACCTTCTGATAAACAATAAAGTAATCTTTACAAGAAGTAACTTTAAAGAATCTTTGAGACTGATCTTTGGTCTTTGAACCCCACCTACAATTTTCCAATAATTCTGTAGAGAAAAACAAACTCTGTCCAAGTTGGAAAGAATGAAAGCTACATTATATACCATCACAAAATGGCCAGCTCCCCTCACCACATCCAAAATGGAGCCGTTTCTGTGGCATTGCAGGATATTCATTGTGGGGGCAGTCACACATGTAGAAATGGCCCAAGGCCGTTGTGAGCACTTGATGCGGGCTGGAGACTCGCAGTCCTCTCCCTGTTCCTGAGGGCAGCACAGTAGCACAGTGGATAGCACTGTGGCTTCACAGCGCCAGGGTCCCAGGTTCAATTCCAGGCTTGGGTCACTGTCTGTGCGGAGTCTGCACGTTCTCCCCGTGTGTGCGTGGGTTTCCTCCGGGTGCTCCGGTTTACTCCCACAGTACAAAGACGTGCAGGTTAGGTGGATTGGCCATGATAAATTCCCCTTAGTGACCAAAAAGGTTAGGAGGGGTTATTGGGTTACGGGGATAGGGTGGAAGTGAGGACTTAAGTGGGTCGGTGCAGACTCGATGGGCTGAATGGCCTCCTTCTGCACTGTATGTTCTATGTTCCCAAGACACCCCCCACACCTGCCAAATGCTTCAGAATATTTGCACGACCTAAGTTAGGTGTTTACAATCGCCAAAGGTGTTTTCTTTGTGTGTTCGACTTCCCCAGGCTTGTATTGGCTTGTGTGAGAAATGGAGGGATTGTATCCTGGATTTTGCTTGGGGCGGGGCAGGGGTTGATGGGTGGGGTGGGGTGGGGAGTATTTAAACAGAACTAGTCCTCAGGATGAAGGGGGGGACAGGATTCTAAACATTGACTGGCAAAGGGAGAGACTGATAGGCCGAAGAGTCCTTTTCTCAGGGTGGGCTGTCTGATTGCACTGCGGCAGGGGGCAATTAGTGAGAGAGTGGGGGACGACTCAAAAAGTTACCCAGGGGCCATTCGGCTGGCATTAAATATTCTGGCATTAATCGAGCGGCCACATTCAGGGTAGCGAGCGGTTTTCTGGGCGATACATAGGCTATATACATGTTGGGCCCAGCACCTCACTGACTCCTGGCTGGTTACTGAGGGGCCAGCAGCAGACACTCAACTTTTCAAATTCCTGCCTTCGGCCTAAGTATCAATCGGACACCAGAGGTTGCAGGAACAAGACGTCCGCTCCCTCTCTGGCCAGGCCTGGGCGGGGGAGGGAGGGGAGTGTGATTTGGGAGGAGGAGGGGAGCGTGGGGGCTGGGGATTGCTGGATGAAACGAAACCTCCAGGAATTCAGGAATGGTCTTAGGCCAAATATTTTCAAAATTCACTCATGGGATGTGGCTTTCGCTGGCTAGGGCTGCATTTTCTCCCCATTCCCAGCTGACAACCCACGTGCTGGTTTAAAGAGAGGGGGATACTGTGTTGTTGAAAGAACCAATAAAACGTCAAACAATTTAAATGCCATTGCCAAAGAAGGAGGGATTTCCTCGTGGTGACAATCAGAAATAATTGCACAAAAGGTCAGATTTCAAATGCTGCTTTCACCTCACAGAGGAAGTTATTCATCCCCCCCCCCCCACTGCACCCTCCCATTCCGAGCCTCCCCCCCCCCCCCCCGCCCCCCCCCCCCCCCCCCCCGCCCCCACACACACACTCTCCCTCTGTTGGGAGCCGCAGATATCACAAATCGAAGATAAGTGAAGTGAATTGTGTGAATCGATGGTGCAGAAACAGGCCAGCAGAGGGTAACACGACACCAGTCTGCTATCAGAACCAGTGATAGGAGAGCAGATTGAAACTCTCCCGGTCGAGCAGCTCGCCTCACTCTGTCTAGTGTCGCCATTTTTCTGTAGGTGCTGTTTTCCAGCAGGGTTGCAGTTGCCCTCCTTGACCTGCTGGAACAGTGAGTGAGCGAGCAAGGGAGGGAAAGGGACCACGGCCTAAGGGCATTGTCAGGCCTGCACATAAAGAATGGGAGGATAGGGCAAGGAAACGGGATTGGTGCAACCACTCCCCTCCATTTTTAATCACCTTTAATTTCTCAGTACCTGCATCAAAAAGGGGTCATCTGATAAAGAGAGCAGCTTCAGACAAAAGCTTGTGGTAACTAGTTACCAAAGGTGAATTGATCTCGGCCTGTCAATACTGACCCCAGTCTGTGGATACTGACCCCAGACGGTGGATACTGACACCAGACAGTGGATACTGACCCCAGTCTGTGGATACTGACCCCAGTCTGTGGATACTGACCCCAGACAGTGGATACTGACCCCAGTCTGTGGATACTGACCCCGCCTGTGGATACTGACCCCGCCTGCGGATACTGACACCAGACTGTGGATACTGACCCCGCCTGTGGATACTGACACCAGACTGTGGATACTGACCCCAGACTGTGGATACTGACCCCGCCTGTGGATACTGACCCCAGTCTGTGGATACTGACCCCAGTCTGTGGATACTGACCCCAGACGGTGGATACTGACCCCAAACGGTGGACACTGACCCCAGCCTGTGGATACTGACCCCGCCTGTGGATACTGACCCCAGACTGTGGATACTGACCCCAGACAGTGGATACTGACCCCAGCCTGTGGGTACTGACCCCAGCCTGTGGATACTGACCCCAGCCTGTGCATACTGACCCCAGCCTGTGCATACTGACCCCAGACGGTGGATACTGACCCCAGACGGTGGATACTGACCCCAGCCTGTGGATACTGACCCCAGACAGTGGATACTGGCCCCAGACAGTGGATACTGACCCCAGACAGTGGATACTGACCCCAGACGGTGGATACTGACCCCAGACGGTGGATACTGACCCCAGACTGGATACTGACCCCAGACTGTGGATACTGACCCCAGACTGTGGATACTGACCCCAGCCTGTGCATACTGACCCCAGCCTGTGCATACTGACCCCAGACGGTGGATACTGACCCCAGACGGTGGATACTGACCCCAGCCTGTGGATACTGACCCCAGACAGTGGATACTGACCCCAGACTGTGGATACTGACCCCAGACGGTGGATACTGACCCCATCCTGTGGATACTGACCCCAGACGGTGGATACTGATCCCAGACTGTGGATACTGACCCCGCCTGTGGGAAATGATCCCAGACGGTGGATACTGACCCCAGACTGTGGATACTGACCCCGCCTGTGGATACAGACCAGATGGTGGATACTGACCCCAGACTGTGGATACTGACCCCGCCTGTGGGAAATGACCCCAGACGGTGGATACTGACCCCAGACTGTGGATACTGACCCCCGCCTGTGGGAAACGACCCCAGACGGTGGATACTGACCCCGCCTGTGGGAAATGACCTGTGCAAACTGGGAACAGTCCATGGAACAGGTCCAGGCCTGAAACTGGGCTCCGCCTGTGTGTGCTGGTCCTGTTGTGTGTAACTGCAAATACAGAGCATGCAGAAGGAGAATAAGAGGCTATAAACGTTTCGGAGCTCATTCTAGACCCTCACTTCTCTCTATATGAATACCCTAGCTCAAGAACCCCTTCATCAACCAGTTGACAACTCCATCTTCCACCTGACAGTCATTATGTACAGAGGGGACTGGAGACTCATGCTAGCACAGACCTGTTAGGCCTATTCCTGTGAAATGCCTCATCATTCAAATATTGACAATGGCGTTAGAATTAAAAAGTTAAAGCATGTTAGTGACCCTAAAGTCTAATGCGGTTAAACATCTGGAACATTCTCGAACTGCCTTTAAGGATCTGGCTCACCCCCCCCCCCCCTTGTTATTTTGAGCCTCAGGACCGACTGCTGCATATTGAGACAGATTTGGAGTTTTTCCAAATAACTGAGGGGATGGGAAAGTAGGACACAGAAAGAAAAGGAGGAGGGAGGAGGTTAAGGAGAGGGAGGAGAGAGAACATGGATCTCGTTATCTAGCGTCTTGACTCTGGCAGTTCAATGTCATATCAGAGTCCAGCCTGCCTTCTCCGTGTAGCCATCGTTCTCAGTGTGGAGTGGGGGTGGGCGGGCTTGCTCGAGAACGTTCTGTAGTGCGGCATGTACTGACGGACAATGACCAGTTCAGTTGCTGGGAGGAAGTTCCAGCTCCATCTCAGTTCTGCTCCTCCAACATATCCATCATGATGCAGATGAGCTTATCCAGGCCCCAGAGATAGCCGTCCTCTCGATTGCCCTCCACCCAGGGCTGCCTGTGGGTCAGGACCTGGCCCTCGGGCAGGGGTGTTGTTTTTCCAAAGTCGATCATCCAAACCTTGGCCTGGTCCCGCCTGTCATGTACAAAGAGCAAAGAGCTTCCGATCACCTGGGGTACAACAAAGGGAGGGGCCATCAGTACACAGTTATTTATATCGTGACTTCCACAACCCTCTCAGGACACTCCCATTGCACATTGAAACCAATTAAATGCCTTTTGAAGTGTAACCGTTATTGTAATGTGGGAAACGCACGGTGGACAATGTATGCACAGCAAGATCCCACAAAAGCAGTGTCTGTGTTGATGATGTTGGTTGAGGACTAATTATTGGCCAGGACACTGGATATACTTCCATTGGTATCACAGGATCTGTTTACATCGATGTTTATCCCAGGATCCAAGCTGTTTGGTGAAACCAAGACACAGGGCTTTTCTTCACTCTGCGAGTTTATTGTCTCACAGCTCTTACATTTCGCCCAGTGTCCCAGCTATCACCTATTTACCTGTGCCCAAAAGACAATGAATACCCATCACCTGTTTTCTTTTAGTCTCAACGATGTGATTAACATGAAACCTCTAGAGAACTGTTTTTTTTTGCGTATTTTCTTTTTTTAAGGCAGGGTATAAAGAATCCATGATTGGTTCCTGCATGGATGCAGATGGGTCTGGTATCCGAGCAGAGGAGGTTAGAATAATAATAAAACATTTTTATTATTGTCACAAGTAGGTTTACATTAACAATGCTACTGTGAAAATCCCCTCGTCGCCACGTTCCGGTCAGGTCACAGAGGGAGAATTCAGAATGTCCAATTCACCTAACAGCACGTCTTTCAGGACTGTGGGAGGAGACCGGAGCACCCGGAGGAAACCCACGCAGACACGGGGAGAACGTGCAGACTGACACAGACAGTGACCCAAGCCGGGAACCAAACCCGGGTCCCAGGCGCTGTGAAGCAAAAGTGCTAACCACTATGCTACCGTGCTGCCAGCGTGTCATTGCTGCTGCTGGAGTAGGGAAGATATATATTGGTGCGTGCCAGAACATTGCGCGAAAACTGTATCCTGAACTCTTGCGGTAATTGTGAGCATACGCTGTGTGGGAAGGCGTGCACCATTTTACCATATTTTCACGACCTTATCCCGCTTCTCCCCCCTTCTCTGGTGAGGCTTACAGAGACATCTAGTTAAGTCTAATGATTGGATCAAGCTAATTATACTGTTCTCCTGTTCCCCTCTGAATTCATGCATGTGGAGCCTTTTTCCCTTCTTGCTGCGCTGTAGCATTTTTGTAGTTCTGTTGTGTTGTTTTGTAAAATGAAAAATCTCAATCAACATATAATTTTTGAAACTCCCAAATCTCCTAGGAAACCGTAGGAAAGCATGTGGACAGGCAGTAACCATGGACATAGTGCAAGAAACAGATAAACAGAGATGAGAGATTACTGCCAGAAACAAATAAACAACAACACTTTAAATCAGTCTGTCGTAAATGGAGCATGCCAAGTCTCTGTACGCTCGCTCATAAATCTCAGGCACATTCCACCACCAGCTACAGCCCAGTTTTTCCAGCCTCTTTATCAGCAGCCAGTATAATACAAAACACAACTCATACCTTGAATAAAAACAGGTCCAAAAATATTCTCTGCCCTCTCCCAGTCTCCTGAGAGATCCCCCTCTCCCCAGAGATTCCCCTCTCCCAGTCTCCCCAGAGATTCCCCCTCTCCCAGATTTGGAAGATAGGAACAGGAGTAGGCCATTCAGCCCCTTGATCCTGTCCCGCCATTTAATGAAATTGTGGCTGATCTGTGGCCTCGCTCCATGCACCTGCCTTGTTTAATACCGTTGCTTAACAAAAATCTATCTATCGCGGATTTAAATTTAACAAGTGTTCTAGCTTCACCTGCTGTATGTGGGAGAGTCCCAAACCTCAACCATCCTTTCCGTGAAGAGTTTCTTTCTAGCATCTCTCCTGAACGGTCCAACCCAAATTTTCAGACAATGCCCCCTAGTTTTAGAATATCCAACCAGTGGAAAAAGTTTATTTTACCTACCCTGCATTTCCCTGTTAAATATCTGGAATACTTTGATCAGATCTCCCCTTAACCTTCTAAATTCTAGCAAAAACAGGTCAAATTTGAGTAATCTCTCCTCGTACCTTAACCCCCTTAGACCAAGTATCATATCAGGGGCAGCACGGTAGCATTGTGGATAGCACAATTGCTTCACAGCTCCAGGGTCCCAGGTTCGATTCCGGCTTGGGTCACTGTCTGTGCGGAGTCTGCACATCCTCCCTGTGTGTGCGTGGGTTTCCTCCGGGTGCTCCGGTTTCCTCCCACAGTCCAAAGACGTGCAGGTTAGGTGGATTGGCCATGATAAATTGCCCTTAGTGTCCAAAATTGCCCTTAGTGTTGGGTGGGGTTACTGGGTTATGAGGATAGAGTGGAGGTGTGGACCTTGGGTAGGGTGCTCTTTCCAAGAGCCGGTGCAGACTCGATGGACCGAATGGCCTCCTTCTGCACTGTAAAAATTCTATGAATCTATGAATTTTTGTAAACCTATGTTGCATTCCCTCGAAGGCCAGAATATCCCTCCTGCGGTGTGGTGCCCAGAACAGCTCACAGTGACTCCAATTGGGACCTAACCAGGGTTTTGTATATCTGCAGCATAACACATGTCTCTTCATACTCCAATCCTTGGAGATTCCTCAGAGATTCCCCCTCTCCCAGTCTCCCCAAAGATTCCCTCTCTCCTTCCCCCAGAGATTCCCACTCTCCCAGTCTCCCCAAAGATTCCCCCTCTCCTTCCCCCAGAGATTCCCGCTCGTCCAGTCTCCCCAATTCCCCCTCTCCTTCCCCCAGAGATTCCCGCTCTCCCTGTCTGCCCAGAGATTCCCCCTCTCCCAGGCTTCCCAAAGATTCCCCCTCTCCTTCTCCCAGAGATTCCCGCTCCCAGTCTCCCCAGAGATTCCTCCTCTCCTTCTCCCAGAGATTCCCGCTCTCCCAGTTTGCTCAGAGATTCCCACTCTCCCAGTCTGCCCAGAGATTCCCCCTCTCCCAGTGTGCCCAGAGATTCCCACACTCCTTCACCCAGAGATTCCCGCTCTCCCAGTCTGCCCAGAGATTCCCCCTCTCCCAGTTTCCTCAGAGATTCCCGCTCTCACAGTCTGCTTAGAGATGCCCGCTCTCCCAGTCTGCCCAGAGATTCCCCCTCTCCCAGTTTCCTCAGAGATTCCCGCTCTCCCAGTCTGCCCAGAGATTCCCCCTCTCCCAGTTTCCTCAGAGATTCCCGCTCTCCCAGTCTGCCCAGAGATTCCCGCTCTCCCAGTCTGCCCGGAGATTCCCGCTCTCCCAGTCTGCACAGAGATTCCCGCTCTCCCAGTATGCTCAGAGATTCCCGCTCTTCCAGTCTGCCCAGAGATTCCCGCTCTCCCAGTCTCCCCAGAGATTCCCCCTCTCCTTCTCCCAGAGATTCCCGCTTTCCCAGTTTGCCCAGAGATTCCGCCTCTCCCAATCTGCCCAGAGATTCCCGCTCTCCCAGTCAGCCCAGAGATTCCCACTCTCCCAGTCTGCCGAGAGATTCCCACTCTCCCAGTCTGCCTAGAGATTCCCGCTCTCCCAGACTGCCGAGAGATTCCTGCTCTCCCAGTCTCCCCAGAGATTCCCGCTCTCCCAGTCTGCCCAGAGATTCCCGCTCTCCCAGTCTGCCCAGAGATTCCCGCTCTCCCAGTCTGCCCAGAGATTCCCGCTCTCCCAGTCTCCCCAGAGATTCCCCCTCTCCTTCTCCCAGAGATTCCCGCTTTCCCAGTTTGCCCAGAGATTCCGCCTCTCCCAATCTGCACAGGGATTCCCGCTCTCCCAGTCTGCCCAGAGATTCCCGCTCTCCCAGTCTGCCGAGAGATTCCCGCTCTCCCAGTCTGCTCAGATATTCCCCCTCTCCCAGTCTGCTCAGAGATTCCTGCTCTCCCAGTCTGCCCAGAGATTCCCGCTCTCCCAGTCTGCCCAGAGATTCCCGCTCTCCCAGTCAGCCCAGAGATTCCCGCTCTCCCAGTCTGCCCAGAGATTCCCCCTCTCCCAGTCTGCCCAGAGATTCCCGCTCTCCCAGTCTGCCCAGAGATTCCCCCTCTCCCAGTCTGCCGAGAGATTCCCGCTCTCCCAGTCTGCTGAGAGATTCCCGCTCTCCCAGTCTGTTCAGAGATTCCCGCTCTCCCAGTCTGCTGAGAGATTCCCGCTCTCCCAGTCTGCCCAGAGCTTCCCTCTCTCCCAGTCTCCCCAGTGATTCCCGCTCTCCCAGTCTGCCCAGAGATTCCCACTCTCCCAGTCTGCCCAGAGATTCCTGTTCTCCCAGTGTGCCCAGAGATTCCCACTCTCCCAGTCTGCCCAGAGATTCCTGCTCTCCCAGTCTGCCCAGAGATTCCCGCTCTCCCAGTCTGCCCAGAGATTCCCGCTCTCCCAGTCTGCCCAGAGATTCCTGCTCTCCCAGTCTGCCAAGAGATTCCTGCTCTACCAGTCTGCCCAGAGATTCCCGCTCTCCCAGTCTGCCCAGAATTTCCCGCTCTCCCAGTCTGCCCAGAGATTCCCGCTCTCCCAGTCTGCCCAGAGATTCCCGCTCTCCCAGTCTGCCCAGAGATTCCCCCTCTCCCAATCTGCTGAGAGATTCCCGCTCTCCCAGTCTGTTCAGAGATTCCCGCTCTCCCAGTCTGCCCAGAGATTCCCGCTCTCCCAGTCTGCCCAGAGATTCCCGCTCTCCCAGTATGCTCAGAGATTGCCGCTCTCCCAGTCTGCTCAGAGATTCCCCCTCTCCCAGTCTGCCCAGAGATTCCCGCTCTCCCAGTCTACCCAGAGATTCCCGCTCTCCCAGTCTGCCCAGAGATTCCCGCTCTTCCAGTCTGCTCAGAGATTCCTGCTCTCCCAGTCTGCTCAGAGATTCCTGCTCTCCCAATGTGCCCAAAGTTTCCCGCTCTCCCAGTCTGCCCAGAGATTCCCGCTCTCCCAGTCTGCTCAGAGATTCCTGCTCTCCCAATCTGCCCAGAGTTTCCCGCTCTCCCAGTCTGCGCAGAGATTCCCGCTCTCCCAGTCTGCTCAGAGATTCCTGCTCTCCCAATCTGCCCAGAGTTTCCCGCTCTCCCAGTATGCTCAGAGATTGCCGCTCTCCCAGTCTGTTCAGAGATTCCCGCTCTCCCAGTCTGCTGAGAGATTCCCGCTCTCCCTGTCTGCCCAGAGATTCCCGCTCTCCCAGTCTGCCCAGAGATTCCCGCTCTCCCAGTCTGCCCAGAGATTCCCGCTCTCCCAGTCTGTTCAGAGATTCCCGCTCTCCCAGTCTGCTCAGAGATTCCCGCTCTCCCAGTCTGCCCAGAGATTCCCGTTCTCCCAGTCTGCCAAGAGATTCCTGCTCTCCCAGTCTGCCAAGAGATTCCCGCTCTCCCAGTCTGCCGAGAGATTCCCGCTCTCCCAGTCTCCCCAGAGATTCCCCCTCTCCCAGTCTGCTCAGAGATTCCCGCTCTCCCAGTCTGCCAAGAGATTCCTGCTCTCCCAGTCTGCCCAGAGATTCCCGCTCTCCCAGTCTGCCCAGAGATTTCCCGCTCTCCCAGTCTCCCCAGAGATTCCCCCTCTCCCAGTCTGCTCAGAGATTCCCGCTCTCCCAGTCTGCTCAGAGATTCCCGCTCTCCCAGTCTGCCCAGAGATTCCCGCTCTCCCAGTCTGCTCAGAGATTCCCGCTCTCCCAGTCTGCCGAGAGATTCCCACTCTCCCAGTCTGCCCAGAGATTCCCGCTCTCCCAGTCTGCCCAGAGATTCCCGCTCTCCCAGTCTGCCCACAGATTCCCGCTCTCCCAGTCTGCCCACAGATTCCCGCTCTCCCAGATTGCCGAGAGATTCCCGCTCTCCCAGTCTGCCCGGAGATTCCCGCTATCCCAGTCTGCCCAGAGATTCCCGCTCTCCCAGTCTGCTGAGAGATTCCCACTCTCCCAGTCTGCCCAGAGATTCCCGCTCTCCCAGTCTGCCCAGAGATTCCTGCTCTCCCAGTCTGCCCAGAGATTCCCACTCTCCCAGTCTGTTCAGAGATTCCCGCTCTCCCTTCTGCCCAGAGATTCCCGCTCTCCCAGTCTGTTCAGAGATTCCCGCTCTCCCAGTCTGCCAAGAGATTCCTGCTCTCCCAGTCTGCCCAGAGATTCCCGCTCTCCCAGTCTGCTGAAAGATTCCCACTCTCCCAGTCTGCCCAGAGATTCCCACTCTCTCAGGCTGCCCAGAGATTCCCACTATCCCAGTCTGCCAAGAGATTCCCGCTCTCCCAGTCTGCCCAGAGATTCCCGCTCTCCCAGTCTGCTGAAAGATTCCCACTCTCCCAGTCTGCCCAGAGATTCCCACTCTCTCAGGCTGCCCAGAGATTCCCACTATCCCAGTCTGCTCAGAGATTCCCGCTCTCCCAGTCTGCTCAGAGATTCCCACTCTCTCAGGCTGCCCAGAGATTCCCACTATCCCAGTCTGCCAAGAGATTCCCGCTCTCCCAGTCTGCCCAGAGATTCCTGCTCTCCCAGTCTGCCCAGAGATTCCCGCTCTCCCAGTCTGCTGAAAGATTCCCACTCTCCCAGTCTGCCCAGAGATTCCCACTCTCTCAGGCTGCCCAGAGATTCCCACTATCCCAGTCTGCCAAGAGATTCCCGCTCTCCCAGTCTGCCCAGAGATTCCTGCTCTCCCAGTCTGCCCAGAGATTCCCGCTCTCCCAGTCTGCTGAAAGATTCCCACTCTCCCAGTCTGCCCAGAGATTCCCGCTCTCCCAGTCTGCTGAAAGATTCCCACTCTCCCAGTCTGCCCAGAGATTCCCACTCTCTCAGGCTGCCCAGAGATTCCCACTATCCCAGTCTGCTCAGAGATTCCCCCTCTCCCAGTCTGCCCAGACATAATTTCTTAAACATGCAATGGTTGGATTTTAACTCAATCTCTGGATCATTAATCCTGAATTATTAATTTCATAGATGTACGTACAAGACTATGCCGAGAATTTGCGCACTCCCATTTCCAAGGTTAGCTGGGAGGTAGGTGTGGGGCAGTGGGATGATGGAAGATGCTGTGTCCGAGTGAGAGACTGGGATGAATAAAATGGTTCTGCACGATAGCGGCTTCCACTGCCAGAGACCAGCGACCTTCCAACTTACAGCGGGCCGTCATCTCACTTATTGCTGCCAATAGCAGTAAGAGCAGGTTTCAGTCTTTCATCCCGTCTTATATGTGCTGGAGGACGGGATGTCCAGTCTCAAAGGCTGCAGACCGCGACCCGGATCCGGATCATGGCCTGCTGTTACACAGGGCCCCCTGGCATGGCTCAGTGTCAGGTGGCCCATCAGATGCTCATTGAAGAGAGGAAGCTGTGTATTGTGCGGACGTCTAATGTCTGTGCAATCAGAGCGTGGGGAGAAGTCCTCCTAAAGGGACAAAGTTGCCCCCAGATTCAGTCAGGCTACCCTTGGTGCCCTCCTGCATTTGTCACTGGACCAGTAATTCAGAGACATGCTCTGGATGTCTATCCCCCTTCCCTGGTCCCCTGAGTGTACCACGAAGAGCTCACTCTTCTCCACGTTGAGCTTATACCCGGAAAAGTCCCCAAACTCCCTGATGATCCGCATCACCTCCGGCATCCCCCCCACTGGGTCCGCCACATACAGTAACAGGTCATCGGCATGAAGCGATACCCGGTGCCCCTCCCCCCCCCCGCGGACCAGCCCCCTCCAGTTCCTGGACTCCCTTAGAGCCATAGCCAAAGGTTCAATTGCCAATGCAAATAGCAAGGGGGTTAGGAGGCACCCTTGCCTCGTCCCCCGGTACAGCCAAAAGTATTCAGACCTCCTCTGATTCGTGGCCACACTCGCCACCGGGGCTTTGTAAAGTAGCCTAACCCAACTAATGAACCCCTCCCCGAACCCAAACCTCCTCAACACTTCCCAGAGGTACCTCCACTCCACCCTATCGAAGGCCTTCTCCGCGTCCATCGCCGCCACTATCTCCGCCTCCCCCTCCACTGTAGGCATCATGATTACGTTAAGAAGCCTCCGCACATTGGTATTCAGCTGCCTCCCCTTAACAAAACCCGTCTGGTCCTCGTGAATCACCCCCGGGACACAGTCCTCAATTCTGGTAGCCAACACCTTCACTAACATCTTCGCGTCCACGTTGAGGAGAGAGATTGGCCTATACGACCCACACGGTAATGGGTCCTTGTCCCGCTTCAAGATCAGCGCCCTGGACATCGTCGGGGGTACGGCCCCCCCCTCCCTCGCCTCATTGAAAGTCCTCACTAATAGTGGGCCCAGCAGGTCCATGTACTTCCGGTAAAATTCCACCGGGAACCCATCTGGCCCCGATGCCTTCCCCGCCTGCATTCTCCCCAGCCCCTTAGTCAGCTCCTCCAGCCCTACCTGTGCCCCAAGCCCAGCCACCTGCTCCTCCTCCACCCTCGGGAACCTCAGTCGATCCAAAATTCAACGCATCCCCCCCTCCTCCGTCGGGGGCTCAGACCTATACAGCCCCTCATAAAAGTCTCTAAATACCCTATTTATTCCCACCGCACTCCGCACCGTGTTCGCCCCTTTATCCCTAACTCCCCCAATCTCCCTCGCTGCCTCCCGCTTCCGAAGCTGGTGTGCCAACATCCGGCTAGCCTTCTCCCCGTACTCATACACCGCCCCTTGCGCTTTCCTCCACTGCACCTCTGCCTTCTTGGTGGTCAACAGGTCGAACTCGGCCTGGAGGCTTCATCGCTCCTTGAGTAGTCCCTCCTCGGGGACCTCTGCATACCTCCTATCCACCCTTAAAATCGCCCCCACCAATCTCTCCCTCTCTCTCCTCTCCTTCTTCTCCTTGTGGGTCCTAGTGGAGATTAACTCTCCCCTAATCACCGCCTTCAGCGCCTCCCAGACCACCCCAACCTGCACCTCCCCATTATCGTTAGCCTCTAGGTAGCTTTCAATGCACCCCCGGGTCCACCCGCTCACCTCCTCATCCGCCAGCAAACCCACATCCAGGTGCCACAGCGGGCGCTGGTCCCTCTCCTCCCTAGTTCCAGCTCCACCAATGCGGGGCATGGTCTGAGATGGCTATGGCCCAATACTCCGTGTCCTCCACCCTCGGGATTAGTGCCCTGCTCGTAACGAAGAAGTCTATCCGGGAGTAGGCTTTATGGACGTGGGAAAAAAAAGAAAATTCCCTGGCCCCCGGCCTGACAAATCTCCATGGGTCCACTCCTCCCATCTGGTCCATAAACCCCCTCAGCACATTGGCCACCGCCGGCCTCCTACCCATCCTGGACCTGGAGCGGTCAAATGCTGGATCCAGTACCGTGTTGAAGTCCCCCCCCCCCCATTACCAAGCTCCCTGCCTCCAGGTCCGGAATCCGGCCCAGCATACGCCGCATGAACCCCGCATCATCCTAATTCGGGGCGTATACATTCACTAATACCACCCGCACCCCCTGCAGCTTACCGCTCACCATCACATACCTAAATGCGTCTCCTGGAGCATAACCACATCTGACTTCAGTCCCTTCAAGTGCGCGAACACACGGGCCCTCTTGACCGGCCCGTTCAGGCCTCTCACATTTCAAGTTGTCAGCCGGGTCAGGGGGCTTCCCGCCCCCCCTCCCTTGCCGATTAGCCATCCCCTTTTCTAGGCCAGTCACGTACCCGCGCCTCCCGCACTCTCCATTTCCCCCCCAGCGGCAGACCCCCGCCCTGACTCTCTCTCCAAGCTCCAGCCCACCTTTGGCCAATGCAGCAGCCACCCAGTTCCCCCCTGCCCCCCTTCCCCCTTAACCCCCCCCCCCCACTAGCTAGGTCCCCCCTAGCTGCGTTGCTCCCCCCATAGCACTCCCGTAAGTCAGCTGACTCCTGCTGACCCCGGCCACTCCCACAACTCCATCGACCCCCCAGTGTGGAATCCTCCCCCCCCCCTCCTGTCCATCAGCGGGCGCTCCTCTCCAACACCGCCCTTCCCCCCCGGCCCTGCCCCCTTCCTTCACTAGCGCGGGAAAAAGCCCCGCTTTCCATCAAATCGGCCCCGCCCGCTCTGGCGCAGCTCCCTTTTGCGGCCTAATCCCAGCTCCCCCACCTCGGGCCTCCCATCTCCCCTCCCCCCAACTTGGCCCTGTCCTTCCAACCACCAACGTCCACACTCTCACAAAACCCCCACTTCGAACTATTTCACCCTACACCACCCAGCACCCAAGGGAACAATACAGAACAGAATAGAACATCCCCCAACATCCCCCAAAGCACAGTAACCACAGTAGCCCCCCGAGACCTCCCCTCACAACCAACCCTCAGTCCGTGTCCAACTTTTCGGCCTGAATAAAGGTCCACGCCTGCTCCGGCGTCTCAAAGTAATGGTGCGGGTCCTTAAACGTGACCCACAGTCGCGCCGCTTGCAGCATCTCAAATTTCACCCCCTTCTGATGCTGAACCGTCTTAGCCCGATTGTACCCGGCTCTCTTCTTGGCCACATCCACGCTCCAGTTCTGGTATATCCGGACCTCTGCATTCTCCCATCTGCTGCTCCGCTCCTTCTTTGCCCACCTTAGGACACACTCCCTGTCCACCAAGCGGTGGAACCGCACCAATACCGCCTGCGGCGGCTCGTTAGACTTGGGCCTCCTCGCCAGGACTCGGTGGGCCCCATCCAGCTCCAGGGGCCCGGGAAGGCACCCGCGCCCATCAACGTGTTCAGCATCATGACCACATATGCTCCAGCATCTGACCCCTCCACTCCCTCCGGGAGACCCAGATTCCGCAGGTTCTTCCTCCTCGACCGATTCTCCATGTCCTCGAACTTCTCCTGCCATTTCTTATGCAGCGCCTCGTGCGCCTCCACCTTCCCTGCCAGGCCCAATATCTCGTCCTCATTCTCCGAGGCTTTCTGCCGCACCTCCCGGATCGCCGCCCCTTGGGCCTTCTGGGTCTCGACCAGCTTGTCGATCGAAGCCTTCATCGGCTCCAGCAGCTCTGCTTTCAATTCCGCGAAGCAGCGTTTGAGAAACTCCTGCTGCTCTTGCGCCCACTGCGCCCACGCTGCCTGGTCTCCACCCGCCGCCATCTTGGCTTTCCTCCCTCGCACTTTTCGCTGCACCAGAATTACTTTTTTCACCGCTCCACTCCTGGTCCAATCCATACAGTGCCGGAGAAATCGTACTGTCACCTTCCCACACTGGGAACCATCGAACAAATGCCGCTGGGGCCCCTCAAAAGAGCCCAAAAGTCCGTTTCTGGCGGGAGCTGCCGAACGTGCGACTTAGCTCAGCATAGCCGCAACCGGAAGTCTGCAGTTGACTGTTAACTGCCACCCCCCCCAAGGGCAATTAGGGATGGGCAAGAAATGCTGGCCCAGGCAGCGATGCCCACATCCCAAGAATTAATAATGAATGAAAAAGAGGCAGAGGTCCCTCTTCTAGGGGGCTTCCAGGCAGGAAGCTCTCTTCTGGGGGGCTTCCAGGCAGGGAGCTCTCTTCTGGGGCGCTTCAAGGCAGGGAGCTCTCTTCTGGGGGGCTTCCAGGCAGGGAGCTCTCTTCTGGGGGGCTTCCAGGCAGGGAGCTCTCTTCTGGGGGGCTTCCAGGCAGGGAGCTCTCTTCTGCGGCAGGCTTACAGGTAGGGGTCTCTTATGGGAGGTCTCTGGCGTGAATCTCTTTAATTAGGGGGTCTCTGCTGGGGGACGTCGGGTCACCCATGTACTGTTGGGGACGGGGACAGGGGCTGTAGCCACCTGGGTTGGCCAACTCCCGATGTAAAATGGAGAACAGCAAAGGCTGCAAGGAAATTCAGCCAACACAGGCAGAAACCAGCAGGTGCAAGTTACTGTGTATTAAACTCTGCAAAAGTCCAGACAGCATCGATACAAGCAGCCATCTGCATAATAATGTAGCAGCCATCTGCATACTGATGAGCGATCCCCGGGAACAATCGCAACATTTGGGACAAACAAAGCTAAGCCAGACTCCCCGGCGCCAGCAGGAGCCAACACAAAAGAGGTTAACGGACACCTCAAGACCGCCCATCGATCAGGGAACCGCTCCAGTATTGGAGAAATCGAACCAAGCGATTGGGACAAAGTCCAATCACTTGGAACCAGGTACAGGGTCCGGCCCGAAAGGCGGGAAGCCCCTGGGCACTATAAAAGTTAAGTCCCCAAGTGCAAATAATTTTTTTTGACCGGGTCACTCAGCAACGCGAACCAACCTTGACAGTGACCGGTACAGCTGCCGCCGATATCCAGTAAGTCTTAAGTCAACACTCACTACGAGATAGGCGCTCCTAGCTACCAATCCGTACCAACTTCGAATCCCGCCTACTTCTACGACTCAGAACCCTAACGAAAGGCCATTTGTTCCCCTGACCTGGTGGGCCAGTCCGAAGCTAAGTATAGGCCTGTTCGTCGTAGAAGTAGCTTAGAAGTAGAATTTGTGCATGAGTAGCGATTACTGTGTATAATAAATGTGCTTTGATTTGAATCTTACTAATCGGTGTATTGAGTTATTGATCATTACTTGAACTTGAACCTCGTGGCGGTATCATAAAGATACCTGGCGACTCGAGAGCAAAGGTTATAAAACAGAGCCAATTGAACCAACCAAAAGTTAGCAACAGGGCGTCCCAGAAAATCCTGGGGGCGGGGGGGGGGGGGGCTGGTGGCTGGATTGCGATGCAGGTGGGGGGTTGATCTGTATTGCAAGGGGGGCCCAGCCGTCGAACCCTGCTATCGGGCTTCCTGCTCAAAATGACGGCCCGATAGTGGGATTGCAATTCTAGTCATGCAAAACAGTGCATGGGGAAGGATTAGGTCTTGCTTCCTGATTTGTGCCCCCGGCGTGAAGGCAAATCAGGCGCAATTCAAAAGTCTTCCAAATGGAGAATCCTGCCTCGTGTCTGTGTGATATCAACAAGACTCAGGTCGTATTAGGAGGTAATACTGGAGAGGGGCAATCTTTCAGTTTACTTTAATAGGCACGGTGACCAGGGAATGGAACACTGAGGGAATACTGACATCACCAATGTCATCAATGCATCAAGGAAGCCCCAACAGTCAATAGTTTATCGATAACTCTTTGGAAAATACTAATCTCCACTCACCTCATGAGTTTTGAAGAAAGGAGAGTCCTCCAGAGTGTCCTTAATCAGCTTCAAACGATCGAGGTACATTTTCTGGAACAGATAGAATGCAGGAATCACTGAAGTGAATATCCTTCCTTCCCTTTCCCCCTCCCCGAGTTCAGGGTGAGAAGCACAGAATCTTTACAATGCATAAGGAGGCCTTTGGGCCCATCGACTCTGCACTGGCCCTTTGAAAGAGCATATTACCTAATCCCCCCCCCCCCCCCCCCCCCCCCCCCCGCCGCCCATCCCTGTAACCTGCACATTCTTTCTTTTCTGATAACAATCCAATTCCTCTTTGAAGATCAACCTGCCTCAACCACCCCTCTCAGGAAGTTCGTTCCAGATGTCAACCACCTCACATTTACTCATTTTGTCCATTATTTTGAACCTGTATCCTCTTGTTATCTTTCTTTTAATTTAGTGTACTCAATTCATTTCTTTTTCCAATTAAGGGGAAATTTAGCGTGGCCAATCCACCTACCCTGCGCATCTTTTGGGTTGTGGGGGCAAAACCCATGCAAACACTGGGAGAATGTGCAAACTCCACACGGACAGTGACCCAGAGCCGGGATCGAACCTGGGACCTTGCGCCGTGAGGCAGCAGGGCTAACCCACTGCGCCACCGTGCTGCCCTTGTGTCCTCGTGTTCTTGATGCTCTCTTGAATGGGAACAGTTTCTCACTATTTACCCTGTCCATACCCCTCAGGATCTTGAGTACCTCTATCAAGCCTCCTCTCAGCATTCTTCCTCAAAGGAAAACAGACCCAACCTCTCCAATCTATCAAAGAACAACAAAGAACAAAGAAATGTACAGCACAGGAACAGGCCCTTCGGCCCTCCAAGCCCGTGCCGACCATGATGCCTGACTAAACTACAATCTTCTACACTTCCTGGGTCCGTATCCCTCCATTCCCATCCTATTCATGTATTTGTCAAGATGCCCCTTAAATGTCCCTATCGTCCCTGCTTCCACCACCTCCTCCGGTAGCGAGTTCCAGGCACCCACTACCCTCTGTGTAAAAAACTTGCCTCGTACATCTACTCTAAACCTTGCCCCTCTCACCTTAAACCTATGCCCCCTAGTAATTGACCCCTCTACCCTGGGGAAAAGCCTCTGACTATCCACTCTGTCTATGCCCCTCATAATTTTGTATACCTCTATCAGGTCTCCCCTCAACCTCCTTCGTTCCAGTGAGAACAAGCCGAGTTTATTCAACCGTTCTCATAGCTAATGCCTTCCATACCAGGCAACAGTCTGGTAAATCTCTTCTGCACTCTCTCTAAAGCCTCCACATCCTTCTGGTAGTGTGGCGACCAGAATTGAACACTATACTCCAAGTGTGGCCTAACTAAGGTTCTATACAGCTGCAACATGACTTGCCAATTCTTATACTCAATGCCCCGGCCAATGAAGGCAAGCAAGCATATCCTCATTGCTACAGTTCTTTATCGCTGGAATCATTCTTGGGAATCTCCTCTCTACTCTCTCCAATACCTTCACACCCTCCCTCAGATATGAAGCCCAAGACTGAATACAATACTTCAGATGAGGCCTAACTAATGTCTTACACAAGGTCAACATGACCTCCTTCTCTCACCCGCTCCCCAAATCTGTCCTCTTCCTCACTTCTCCCTACCTGTCACCCATCTATCCTCCCCTCGATGCCCAGTTCCCTTTCCACCATCTCCCTCACCTCCCTCCTCATCAGAGTGCTCCTGCCAACAGGATTTTTGAACAGCACCCACCTCCCCCTCCCAGTTCAAGGATGGTTGAGGCTCCGATCTGCGGCTCTGACCTTCTCTCCCATCTTTGCTCTCAGGCGGAATCTCATTTCCTCACCCACGTTGCAGCCAAAATCAGCCCCATTCACAAAAGACAAAGCATACAACCAACAAACGTTTTTTTTTTCTTATAAATTTAGAGGGCCCAATTCATTCTTTTTCCAATTAAGGGGCAATTTAGTGTGGCCAATTCACCTACCTTGTACATCTTTGGGTTGTGGGGCGAAGCCCACGCAAACACGGGGAGAATGTGCAAACTCCACACGGACAGTGACCCAGAGCCGGGATCGAACCTGGGACCTCGGTGCAGTGAGGCAACAGGGCTAACCCACTGCGCCACCGTGCTGCCCGCAAACACCAACAAACTTACCAAAATAATCTTGTTTCCTTGGTGAACTCTCGGAATGCCACCACAACCTGCTCTTTGGTCTTTGTCTTCTTAAAGTCACGGTTCACAGACCCCGTCTTCGTTCTGTAGGAAGAAGAAATAATTAACAGAAGCATGCAAACAACACTGACCTTTCACCTCTTAGGCCTAAAAGTAGACTCAATCCAAGTTAATTGTATGGAAGGTCGCTCTCTCCCAACAGGCTGATCGATCCCACCACCGTAATTAAATGGGTTGCTAAACTCCAAGGAGGCAAAGGACCCAGCTTACACACCTCAGCTCACAATGTAACAGACACTGAAGCTACCTATCAGGAAACAGACTGACTGCTGTAATATTGGGCGCAGTTGCGAAGTTTGGGTTTATCCTGTCTCTTATTCAGCACAGAAAGAGAGACAGGTTGCCAAAGCTTTTCATCTTGCACAAATCAGGACAAACGCATGATGCCAAATTTCAAACACCACTACAATTTATACCACAGGAGAAAAGGGTGCTGATTGGTTGGCAAGTCGACTCTGATTGGTCAAGGCGTCCCATGGAGAAAGCAACTGGAGGCTAGCCAATCACCCGAGTAATTCAAAAGGATGCAAGGCTTCTACACATAGCACTAACACTAACACATTCAACAGCAGCACGGCGGCACAGTGGTTAGCACTGCTGCCTCACAGCACCAGGGACCCGAGTTCAATTCCGGCCTCAGGTGTCTGTGCGGAGTCTGCACGTTCTCCCCATGTCTGCATGGGTTTCCTCCGGGGTGCTCCGGTTTCCTCCCACAGTCCAAAGATGTGCAGGTCAGGTGGATTGGCTGTGCTAAATTCCCCCCTTAGTGTCCAGGGATGTGCAGGTTAGGTGGGGGTTACGGGTGAGGGTGCACTTTGAGTGCAGACTCAATGGGCCAATAGACTCCTTCTGCTCCGTAGGAATTCTACACTCACAGGTATACCAACACACACTTATATAAACCAACACAGACTTCGACACACCAACACTGTCTCATATACACCAAAACACACACTTCTAGACTCCAAAACACACACTTCTATACACCAACAAATACTCCTATGCACACTGATACATCCCGAAACACCTAGTTTAGCTCAGTGGGCTAGACAGCTGGTTGTAATGCAGAACAAGGCTAGCAGCGCGGGTTCAATTCCCGTACCAGCTTACTCAAACAGGTGCTGGAATGTGGCGACTAGGGGCTTTTCACAGTAACTTCATACTTGTGACAATAAACGATTATTATTAAGTACACTGATACACACTGGGCGGCACGTAGTGTGGTGGTTAACACTGCAGCCTACGGCGCTGAGGACCCGGGTTCGAATCCCGGCCCTGGGTCACTGTCCGTGTGCAGTTTGCACAGTCTCCCCGCGTCTGCGTGGGTTTCGCCCCCACAACCCAAAGATGTGCAGGTTAGGTGAATTGGCCACGCTAAATTGCACCTTAATTGGGGAGAAAAATAATTGGGCACTCTAAATTTTTCCCCAAAAAGCATGATAAGTACACTGATACACACTGACACATGTTCATACACATACAGCCACACACACACTCACAGTCACATATAAACACACACACACTCATGCAGTGTAACAGACACACACTCATACAGTCACACACACTCACAATCTCACACACACTCATACAGTCTTTCTCACACACACTCACATAGTCACACACACTCATACAGTCACACACACAAGACGATAAGACAGGAGCAGAATTAGGCCACTCGGCCCATCGAGTCTGCTCCGCCATTCAATCATGGCTGATATTTTCTCTGCCTTCTCTCAAGAAGACACATACACAGACACATAGTCACATACAAGCAGACATACAGTCACACATACAGTCACACACATATACAGTCTCACACACATACACAGAAATTGCATGGATGGGATTCCTGTGGGATCCCACCTTCCCCGAACTGGAAGCAATTTTATAATGGGGGGGCGGGAGGAGGCATGGGGAGGAAGTGGGAAAGAGCGGAGGGGGAGGGGTGAGAAAAGGGCAAGACTGCCCTTGCCCCAATTTAAGGCCCTTAAATAGCCATTAAATAACCAGATCAGAAAAATTAACAAACCTACATCTCAGGCAGAAAGGGTGAAGGATGAGGTGCCTCCTTCTGACTGGTCAAGTCCTTCCGTCAAGTTCCGTAGAGTAGACCTCCGGATATTCCTCCCCCAGGACCCCACAATAAATATTCACTTATTGTCACAAGTAGGCTTCAATGAAGTTACTGTGAAAAGCCCCTAGTCGCCACATTCCGGCACCTGTTCGGGGAGGCCGGTACGGGAATTGAACCCGCGCTGCTGGTCTTGTTCTGCATTACAAGCCAGCTGTTTAGCCCCACTGTGCTAAATCAGCCCTGGTTTTAACACCTCCCTCACGACCCCCAACCATCCCCTATCCTCCCCTGTCTGGGACCCCGCCACTTACTTCCGCTCTGGCTTCTTGCACTTAGTCCCAAGCACTTTGCTGCAGTCTCTCTTCTCGCCACTGCAGCACTGTGTATGGAGGGGCTAGAGAACTGCAGCCATCTCCCAGGCCGGACCTCTGCCCAAGTGAGGTTGGATGTCCTGCCTTCTGCCAATCAATGCTCGTGATAGTGTGAAATGTCAGCTGGTTTGTTGGAGGTGGCTGGGAATCATTTCCCAAGCCCCCGCTTTCTGAAAAATTCAGAACACAGATCGATAGACGCACACTCCGATCTCTGTAATTCCCTCCAGCCCACAACCCTCTGAGATATCTGCACTCTTCTAACTCTGGCCTCTTATTATCCCTGCTTTGAATCGTTCCACAATTGGCAGCCATGCCTTACTAAGCTCAGAGGTTCCCTCTCTAAACCTCTCTGCCTCACTCTCCTTCATTCAAACACTCTTTAAAACCTATCTCTTTAACCAAACATTTGCCCTAATATTTCCTTATGTGACTCAGCATCAACATTTCTTGGTAATCATAGCTCCTATGAAACACCTTGGAATACTTTCAGCGTCAGTCGCTGTTCAGCTGTTGGCACTCTCGCCTCCGAGTCACAATGGTTCTTAGTCAACGTCCCACTCGAGGGTTTGAGCACAAAAACCACGGCCCCCACTCCAATGCCGTACTGAGGGAGTGCTGCACTATGAGATGACACATTAAACCGAGGCCAGATCTGCCTGCTCGGTGGATGTAACAGACCCATTTTGTTGAAGAGCAAGGGGAGTTATCCCCGGTGTCCTGGCCAATATTTATCCTTCAACCAACGTCACAAAATTGGATTATTTGGTCATTATCACAATGCTGCCTGTTGGAGTTTACCGAACACAAATTAACTCCTGTGCCTCCTACATTAGAACAGAGTCACACCTCAGAAAGAAGTACTGCATTGCCTGTAAAGTGCTTTGAGACGCTTGGTGCTCTTGAAAAGTGATGAATAAATGTACCTTTTCCTACATTAAAGAGTTCCATATGTAAACTGAAATAGATTGGTTTAAATCCCCCTCTTCATTCTCCTTCCCTCATATTCTCTCCTCCCTGCTGTGAGTAGTTGGATAACAAAGAAAAGGATATTTCCTTGTTGTTTTTTTGTTTGGATGTTAAATTAGGCTTCAGTCTGTGTTGCAGGCCCGTCTTGGCACTTGACCTCCTTCAGCCTCTGTCACGTACGACTGCTTTCCCAAACAGAAGTATCAGCAACAGACATTCCTGTAAGTGTGTATGTGTGTGTGTGTGGGGTTGAGGGGGGGGGGGGGGGGGTGTGGAGGGCAGGCAGGAACTGAGAAGAAAAGGCTCAGCAGCTTAATTTAGAGTCAGATGGAAACACAGGTGTCCTTAAGCCTCTGTGCATCGTAACCACGGAGACCAAGGCCAGAGGCAGCACCAATAATCAGTGTAGGAAGCACTGGTGGGGAGGAAGCACGCACCACTTTTTGCAGATAGAGGAAGAATGTGCATTTTCCAGTGCTTTTCACTGCTCGGGTGATCCCCAAGTGTTCTGCAGCTGATATATAATGTTTGACATGCCATCATTGTTGTGCTGTAGGAAACATGGCTGCCAATGTATGCACATCAAGCTCCCACAAACA
>NC_092710.1:334143252-334188167 GCF_047496885.1 Scyliorhinus torazame
TGATAATGAATGGTGGAGCAGGCTCGAAGGGCCGAATGGCCTCCTCATGCTATTTTCTATGTTTCCATGTTCCCCTTCACCTCCCCATCATCCCCCTCCCCATCAAACCTACCCCAATCCCCATTGACCACTTTGCCATCATCCCCTCCGCCAATCCTCCCCTACCCCATCATTCCCCCTTGCCCTCACACCATTATCCCCCTCCCCATGATCTCCCTCTCCCATAAACCCCCTCACCATCATCCCCTTCACCCCCCTAATCCCTCTCCCCATCATCCCCTTTCACCCCCTAATCCCCCTCCCCAATCATCCTCTTCACCCCCTAATCCCCCTCCCCATCATCCCCTTCACCCCATAATCCCCCTCCCCATCATCCCCTTCGCCCCCCCTAATCCCCCTCCCCATCATCCCCTTCACCCCCCTAATCCCCCTCCCCATCATCCCCTTTGCCCCCCCTAATCCCCCTCCCCATCATGCCCTTCACCCCCCTAATCCCCCTCCCCATCATCCCCTTCACCCCACCTCAGCCCCTCCCCATCATCCCCTTCACCCCCCTAATCCCCTCCCCATCATCCCCTTCACCCCCATAATCCCCCCTCCCCATCACCCCCCTCTCCCCCATACTCCCCCTCCCCGATCATCCCTGTCACCCCCCTAATCCTCCTTCCCATCACCCCCATATTCCCCCTCCCCATCACCCCCTTCACCCCCAACTCCCCCTCCCGATCATCACCGTCACCCCCCTAATCCCCCCTCCCATCACCCCTTCACCCTCATAATCCTCCTCCCCATCATCCCATTCACCCCTGTAATCCCCCTCCCAACATCCCCTTCACCCCATTATTCCGTTCCCCATCACCCCCTTCACCCCCATAATCCTCCTCCCATCATCCCCTTCACCCCCATAATCTCCCTCCCTATCACCCCTTCACACCCATAATCCCCCTCCCATCACCCCCTTCACCCCCATAATCCCCCTCCCATCACCCCCTTCACCCCCATAATCCTCCTCCCATCATCCCCTTCACCCCATAATCTCCCTCCCCATCACCCCCTTCACCCCATAATCTCCTCCCCATCACACCCCTTCACCCCCATAATCTCCCTCCCATCACCCCCTTTACCCCCATAATCCCCCTCCTCATCACCCCCTTCACCCCCATAATCCCCCTCCCCATCACCCCCTTGCACCCCCATAATCCCCTCCTCATCACCCCCTTCACCCCCATAATCCCCCTCCCATCATCCCATTCACCCCTGTAATCCACTCCCCAACATCCCCTCACCCCCATAATACCCCACCCGATCATCCCCTTCAACCCCCCTAATTCCCCTCCCCATCACCCCCTTCACACCTGTAATCCCCCTCCCCATCACCCCCTTCACACCCATAATCCCCTCCCCAACATCCCCTTCACCCCCATAATCCCCCTCCCGATCATCCCCTTCACCCCCCTTATCCCCCTCCCCATCACCCCCTTCACACCTGTAATCCCCCTCCCCATCACTCCCTTCACACCCATAATCCCCCTCCCCATCACCCCCTTCACACCCATAATCCCCTTCCCCATCACCCCCTTCAGGCCCATAACCTCCCTCCCCATCATCCCATTCACCCCCATAATCCCCTTCCCCATCACCCCCCTTCCGCCCCATATCCCCCCTCCCCATCATCCCATTCACCCCTGTAATTGCCCTCCCCATCATCCCCTTCCCCCCATAATCCCCCTCCCCATCACCCCCTTCACACCTGTAATCCCCTCCCCATCCTCCCCTCTCCCCCATAATCCCCCTCCCGATCATCCCCTTCACCCCGCTAATCCCCCCTCCCCATCATCCCATTCACCCCCATAATCCCCCTTCCCAACATCCCCTTCACTTCCCTACTCTCATTTCATCATCCCCTTCATCCCCTAATCCCCCTCCCCATCAACCCCTTCACACCTGTAATCCCCCTCCCCATCACCCCCTTCACACCCATAATCCCCCTCCCAACATCCCCTTCACCACCATAATCCCCCTCCCGATCATCCCCTTCACCCCCCTAATCCCCCTCCCATCACCCCCTTCACACCTGTAATCCCCATCCCCATCACCCCCTTCACCACCCATAATCCCCCTCCCAACATCCCCTTCACCACCATAATCCCCTCCCGATCATCCCCTTCACCCCCCTAATCCCCCTCCCCATCACCCCCTTCACACCTGTAATCCCCCTCCCCCATCACCCCCTTCACACCTGTAATCCCCCTCCCCAACATCCCTTCACCCCATTATTCCGTTCCCCAACATCCCCTTCACCCCCATAATCCCCCTCCCCATCACCCCCTTCACACCTGTAATCCCCCTCCCCATCACTCCCTTCACACCCATAATCCCCCTCCCATCACCCCCTTCACACCCATAATCCCCTTCCCCATCACTCCCTTCAGGCCCATAACCTCCTCCCCATCATCCCATTCACCCCATAATCCCCCTCCCCATCACCCCCTTCTGCCCTAATATCCCCCTCCCCATCATCCCATTCACCCCTGTAATCCCCTCCGCATCATCCCCTTCACCCCCATAATCCTCCTCCCCATCACCCCCTTCACACCTGTAATCCCCTCCCCATCATCCCCTTCACCCCCATTATTCCACTCCCCATCACCCCCTCTCCCCATAATCCCCCTCCCCATCATCCATTCACCCCCATAATCCCCCTTCCCAACATCCCTTCACCCCCTAATCACCCTCCCATCATCCCTTCACCCCCTAATCACCCTCCCCATCACCCCCTTCACCCCCATATCCCCCTTCCCCATCACCCCTTCACCCTCATAATCCCCCTCCCATCATCCCATTCACCCCTGTAATCCCCCTCCCCATCACCCCCTTCACCCACATAATTCCCCCTCCCATCATCCCATTCACCCCTGTAATCCCCCTCCCCATCACCGCCTTCAGCCCCATAATCCCCCTCCCCATCATCCCATTCACCCCTGTAATCCCCTCCTATCATCCCCTTCACCCCCATAATCCCCTCCCCATCACCCCCTTCACACCTGTAATCCCCTCCCCATCATCCCTTCACCCCCATTATTCCACTCCCCATCACCCCCTCTCCTCATAATCCCCCTCCCGATCATCCCCTTCACCCCCCTAATCCCCTCCCATCATCCCCTTCACCCCCATTATTCCACTCCCCATCACCCCCTCTCCTCATAATCCCCCTCCCGATCAATCCCCTTCACCCCCCTAATCCCCCTCCCCATCATCCCATTCACCCCCATAATCCCCCTTCCAACATCTCCTTCACTTCCCTACTCTCCTTCCCAACATCCCCTTCACCCCCTAATCCCCCTCCCGATCATCCCCTTCACCCCCCTAATCCCCCTCCCCATCACCCCCTTCACCCCCATAATCCCCCTCCCATCATCCCATTCACCCTGTAATCCCCCTCCCCATCACCCTCTTCACCCCATAATCTCCCTCCCCATCATCCCATTCACCCTGTAATCCCCCTCCCCAACACCCCCTTCACCCCCATAATCCCCCTCCCGACCATCCCCTTCACCCCCCATAATCCCCCTCCCCATCATCCCATTCACCCCTGTAATCCCCCTCCCCAACATCCCCTTCACCCCCATTATTCCGCTCCCCATCATCCCCATAAGCCAGCTCCCCCATTAAACCTCTCCTCACCCCATTATCCCCCCCTCCCCATGATACCACTCACCCTATTATCCCTCTCCCCACCATTCCCTTCCCCCTCATCCCTCTCTCTATCATCCCCATCATCCTCATTATCCCACTCCCATGATACCCCTCACCCCGTTTTCCCCTCCCCACACCATCCCCCCTCCCCTTCCCCATCATTCCCATCCCTCACCCCATCATCCCTGGACCCCATTACCCACCTCCCCTCCCCAGTCACCCCCATCCCCTCACCCCCACCCCTCACCCCAACTCCCCCTGACCCCATCACCCACCTCCCCTCACCCCCCTCCCCAGTCACCCCCCCTCCACTCACTCCCACCCGTCACCCCATCACTCCTCTCGCCTCACCCCATCACCAAGCACCACGGAGGAGAGGGGAAGATGGATAGTGTGGGTAACAGGCATCACTGAGGGGTGGGGAAAAGGGACAGTGTGAAAAACAGGCAGCACTGAGGGGAGGGAGTGGGGACAGTGTGAAAAACAGGCACCACTGAGGGGAGGGAGGGGGACAGTGTGAATAACAGGCAGCACTGAGGGGAGGGAGGGGGACAGTGTGAATAACAGGCAGCACTGAGGGGAGGGAGGGGGACAGTGTGAACAACAGGCACCACTGAGGGGAGGGAGTGGGGACAGTGTGAATAACAGGCACCACTGAGGGGAGGGAGTGGGGACAGTGTGAACAACAGGCACCACTGAGGGGAGGGAGTGGGGACAGTGTGAATAACAGGCAACACTGAGGGGAGGGAGGGGACAGTGTGAAAAACAGGCATCACTGAGAGGAGGGTGAAAGAGACAGTGTGAACAACAGGCACCACTGAGGGGAGGGAGTGGGGACAGTGTGAATAACAGGCAGCACTGAGGGGAGGGAGGGGGACAGTGTGAATAACAGGCAGCACTGAGGGGAGGGAGTGGGGACAGTGTGAATAACAGGCAGCACTGAGGGGAGGGAGTGGGGACAGTGTGAATAACAGGCAGCACTGAGGGGAGGGAGGGGGACAGTGTGAAAAACAGGCATCACTGAGAGGAGGGTGAAAGAGACAGTGTGAACAACAGGTACCACTGAGGGGAGGGAGTGGGGACAGTGTGAATAACAGCAGCACTGAGGGGAGGGAGGGGGGGCAGTGTGAATAACAGGCAGCACTGAGGGGAGGGAGTGGGGACAGTGTGAATAACAGGCAGCACTGAGGGGAGGGAGTGGGGACAGTGTGAATAACAGGCAGCACTGAGGGGAGGGAGGGGGACAGTGTGAAAAACAGGCAGCACTGAGGGGAGGGAGTGGGGTCAGTGTGAATAACAGGCAGCACTGTGGGGAGGGAGGGGGACAGTGTGAAAAACAGGCATCACTGAGAGGAGGGTGAAAGAGACAGTGTGAACAACAGGCACCACTGAGGGGAGGGAGTGGGGACAGTGTGAATAACAGGCAGCACTGAGGGGAGGGAGTGGGGCCAGTGTGAATAACAGGCAGCACTGAGGGGAGGGGGGGACAGTGTGAAAAACAGGCATCACTGAGAGGAGGGTGAAGGAGACAGTGTGAACAACAGGCACCACTGAGGGGAGGGAGGGGGGATAGTGTGAATAACAGGCAGCACTGAGGGGAGGGAGGGGGACAGTGTGAAAACAGGCATCACTGAGAGGAGGGTGAAAGAGACAGTGTGAACAACAGGCACCACTGAGGGGAGGGAGGGGGGACAGTGTGAACAACAGGCACCACTGAGGGGAGGGAGGGGGACAGTGTGAATAACAGGCAGCACTGAGGGGAGAGAGGGGGAACAGTGTGAATAACAGGCACCACTGAGGGGAGGGAGGGGGACAGTGTGAATAACAGGCACCACTGAGGGGAGGGAGGGGGACAGTGTGAATAACAGGCAGCACTGAGGGGAGGGACTGGGGACAGTGTGAATAACAGGCAGCGCTGAGGGAGGGAGGGGGACAGTGTGAAAAACAGGCATCACTGAGAGGAGGGTGAAAGAGACAGTGTGAACAACAGGCACCACTGAGGGGAGGGAGTGGGGACAGTGTGAATAACAGGCAGCACTGAGGGGAGGGAGGGGGACAGTGTGCATAACAGGCAGCACTGAGGGGAGGGAGTTGGGACAGTGTGAATAACAGGCAGCACTGAGGGGAGGGAGTGGGGACAGTGTGAATAACAGGCACCACTGAGGGGAGGGAGGGGGACAGTGTGAATAACAGGCACCACTGAGGGAGGGAGTGGGGACAGTGTGAATAACAGGCAGCACTGAGGGGAGGGAGGGGGACAGTGTGAAAAACAGGCATCACTGAGAGGAGGGTGAAAGAGACAGTGTGAACAACAGGCACCACTGAGGGGAGGGAGTGGGGACAGTGTGAATAATAGGCAGCACTGAGGGGAGGGAGTGGGGTCAGTGTGAATAACAGCAGCACTGAGGGGAGGGGGGGGGGACAGTGTGAAAAACAGGCATCACTGAGAGGAGGGTGAAGGAGACAGTGTGAACAACAGGCACCACTGAGGGGAGGGAGGGGGGATAGTGTGAATAACAGGCACCACTGAGGGGAGGGAGGGGGACAGTGTGAACAACAGGCACCACTGAGGGGAGGGAGGGTGGACAGTGTGAACAACAGGCACCACTGAGGGGAGGGAGGGGGACAGTGTGAACAACAGGCACCACTGAGGGGAGGGAGGGGGGACAGTGTGAACAACAGGCACCACTGAGGGGAGGGAGGGGGACAGTGTGAATAACAGGCACCACTGAGGGGAGGGAGGGGGACAGTGTGAATAACAGGCACCACTGAGGGGAGGGAGGGGGACAGTGTGAATAACAGGCAGCACTGAGGGGAGGTTTAGGGAGAGAGGGTGGGGGGGAGGATGTGGAAGGGACTGGAAACAGGAGAAGCAGCAGACCCAAGGGCCTGCTCCCACCCCCTCCTGGCCCGGCTCCCACCCTCTCTTGGCCCGGCTCCCGCCCCCTCCTGGCCCGGCTCCCACCCCCTCCTGGCCCGGCTCCCACCCCCTCCTGCCCGGCTCCCACCCCCTCCTGGCCCGGCTCCCACCCCCTCCTGGCCCGGCTCCCACCCCCTCCTGGCCCGGCTCCCGCCCCCCTCCTGGCCCGGCTCCCACCCCCTCCTGGCCCGGCTCCCACCCCCTCCTGGCCCGGCTCCCACCCCCTCCTGGCCCGGCTCCCACCCCCTCTGTGGTAACAGAACATGTCGATCCTCACCACCCAACCCCTTCCACACTCACTCAGAATTGAATGCTTGATTGTGCCGCAGCCCATTCCAATATTATTGGAAAGAGTTTGAAGCAAAATTAAATAAAATTGATTTTCTCCTGAGTTTGCTCTTCAAAACGTTTGGCAGATTAATCTACAAATCCTGGGGAGCGCAGGTCTATTCTATTTAAAGGGATTGGAGCTCAGGTGACTCGAGTTGATATACCGATTAATCATGATCTAATTGAATGGTGGGGTCAGGCCCAAGAGAGTTGGATGAGCCCCCTCCTCCCCCTAATGATGAGGGACTCACCTCACTCCCATTTTGCAGTCCATCACACACGGCAGGTCGAACTCTGCCAGTAGGTCATCCATCTGGTTGTACCTCTCGCCATCCTTGTCCACCTCGCCGTGGTAAGCTGGTACGTATATGCGCAACGAATCACCCATTAAGCGGTCCAGGCAGCGCTTCTCACACTCACAGAACTTCTTCAAGATTTTGCCATTGGCTCCGGGCTTGAAGCTACCTGCGTTAGAGAGGGCATGACAGAGATTAGAAGCTGATTGGTTCTCCGGGGCCATCCACTCAATGCCTCCTTCAATCCCCCCAAACTACCTTACCCTTGGAAGACTTAAATTCATACTTTTATGTGGACATCGCTGGCAAGGACAGCTGTTGCCCATCCCTAAATGCCCTTTAACTGAGGACTTGCCAGCTCATTCCAGAGGGACAGTTAAGAGTCAACCACAGTGCTGTGGGTCTGCAGTCACACATAGGCCAGACAGGTGAGGACGGCAGATGTCACAGAATCACAGACTAATGCAGTGCAGAAGAGGCCCTTTGGCCCACCATGTTTGCACTGACACGATCTCCACCACCACCCCCCCCCTCCACCCCCTCCCTACCCCCCATCTCAGTGGTGCCTGTTATTCACACCTACCCCATCCCATTTGCCAGCACTTGGCCCCCTAGCCTCGAATGTTATGACATGCCAAGTACTCATCCTGGTACTTTTTAAAGGATCTAAGGTAGCCCGCCTCTACCACCCTCCCAGGCAGTGCATTCCAGACCGTCACCGCTCTCTGGGTAAAAAGGTTTTCCTCAAATCCCCCCCTGAACTAAAGGAACAGCTGCTCCCTATCCACTCTGTCCACGCCCCTCATAATCTCGTACACCTCGATCAGCCGCCCCTCAGTCTTCTCTGCTCCTGGAAAACAACCCAAGTTTTTCCAACCTCTGTTCATAACTTAAATGTTCCATCCCAGGCAACATCCTGGTGAATCTCCTCTGCACCCCCTCCAGTGCAATCACATCCTTCCTGTAATGTGGAGACCAGAATTGCAGACAGTACTCCAGCTGTGGCCTAACTAAAGTTCTGTATAACTCCAACATGACCTCCCTGCTTTAGTAATCTACACCTCGATTGATAAAAGCGAGTGTCCCATATGCCTTTTTCACCACCCTATTAACCTGCCCTCTGCCTGCAGAGATCTATGGACAAACAGGCCAAGGTCCCTTTGTTGCTCGGAACTTCCCTGTGTCATTTTCTTTGTTTTTAAAATAAATTTAGAGTACCCAAATCATTTTTTCCAATTAAGGGGCAATTTAGTGTGGCCAATCCACCTACCCTGCACAACCTTTGGTTGTGGGGCAAAACCCGCGCAAACACGGGTAGAATGTCCAAACTCCACACGGACAGTGACCCAGGGCCGGGATCGAACCTGGGACCTCGGCGCCGTGAGGCAGCAGTGCTAACCACTGCACCACCACAGTAGGCAGCACAGTAGCATTGTGGATAGCACAATTGCTTCACAGCTCCAGGGTCCCAGGTTCGAGTCCGGCTTGGGTCACTGTCTGTGCGGAGTCTGCACGTTCTCCCCGTGTGTGCGTGGGTTTCCTCCGGGTGCTCTGGTTTCCTCCCACGGTCCAAAGATGTGCAGGTTAGGTGGATTGGCCATGATAAATTGCCCTTAGTGTCCAAAATTGCCCTTGGTGTTGGATGGGGTTACTGGGTTATGGGGATAGGGTGGAGGTGTTGACCTTGGGGAGGTGCTCGTTCCAAGAGCCGGTGCAGACTTGATGGGCCGAATGGCCTCCTTCTGCACTGTAAATTTTATGACATCTATGACTATGACATCCCTGTGTTCATGACATTCATTGAATACTTCCTTGTCATATTACTCCTTCCAAAGTGTATCAGCTCACACTTTTCAGGTTAAATTCCATCAGCCACTTTCTGCCCATTTGACCATCCTGTAACCTAAGACACTCAACCTCACTGTTAACCACCTGGCCTACCTTTGTGTCATCCACAAACCTACTGATTCCACCTACTGATTCTACTCCCCACATAGTCATCTATTTTGTTTATATAAATGGGGATCAGGATTAGCTCAGTTGGCTAAACAGCTGGTTCATGATGCAGAGCGAGGCCAGCGGTGTGAGTTCAATTCCCATACCAGCTGAGCTTATTCATGAAGGCCCACCTTGCCCCTCGCCTGAGTTGATCCTCAGGTTAAATCACCTCAAAAGGGAAAGCTGCCTATGGTCATGGAGGTCTATGACGACTTTACCTTGCCTATAAATGACAAACAATAGGGCACTCAGCACAGATCCCTGTGGTAATCCACTGGACACTGACTTCTAGTCACTAAAGCAGCTGCCTGTCATCACCCTCTGTCTCCTACAGCTAAACCAATTATGAATCCACCTTATCAAGTTCCCCTGTATCCATGTGCATTTTGCTTCTCCCATGTGGGGCCTTGTCAAAGGCTTTTCTACCCTTACCTACACACCTGGTCACCTCCTCAAAAGATTAAATCAAATTGTAAGGCATGCCCTCCCTTTGACAAAGCCATACTATTATCTCTGATCAAACCTTGCCTCGCCAAGTGGAGATAGATTCTCTCCTTCAGAATTTTATCTAATAGTTTCCTTACCACTGATGTGACACTCACTGGTCTGTAGTTCCCTGGCTTATCTCTGCAACCCTTCTTAAATAGTGGGACCACATTAGCTCCAGTCCTCTGGTACCTCCCCCATGGCCGGAGAGGAATTAAAAATTTGAATCAGGACCCCTACAATCTCCTCCCTTGTCTCCCACAACAACCTGGGACACAATTCATCCGGACCTGGAGACTTGTCCACTTTTAAGCCTGCCAACACCTCCAATAAATTGTCCCTCCCTATGTCAATTTGATCAAGAACCTCACAGTCTCTCTCCCTGAGTTCCATATCCACCTACCTCATTCTCTTGGGTGAAGAAGACTCCCTTGAAGGACATGAATGAACCAGATGGGTCTTTACGACATTGGATGATAGTTTCATGATCACCATTACTAAGACTAGCTTTCAATTTTACTAATTGAACTTAAATCCAACAGCTGCCTTGGTGGGATTTGAACTCATGTCCCCAGATTATTATTTTAAAAATAATATTTTATTGGGATATTTGAAAATCTTTATAACAGTAACATAAACAATGACATCAACATGGTAAAATAAACATTGCCCCCCCCCCACCTCAATCTTCACACACCTCAACCATACAACAACAAACCCCCCCCCCCCCACCTTGGAATACTGCCTCTGCCGACATTTTAATTTTCCCCGAGAAAGTCGCCGAACGGCTGCCACTCCGGGAGAACCCCAGCATTGACCCTCTTCAGGCAAACTTTATTTTCTCGAGACTGAGAAACCCGGCCATGTCACTGACCCAGGTCTCTACACTCGGGGCTTCGAGTCCCTCCACCTTAACAAGATCCGTCTCCGGGCTACCAGGGAGGCAAAGGCCAGGACGTCGGCCTCTTTCGCCCCCTGAACTCCGGCTCTTCCGACACTCCAAAGGTCATCACCTCCGGACTCGGCACCACCCCATCTCTTAAAGTCCCCTTCCATTTGTTCTACCAACTGGGATAGGTTTAACTTGTGCAGTGCCTCCCATTCCCAGGCCACCTGGATTCCCAGACATCAAAAGCTCTTCCCTACCATTCTAAGCGGCAGCTCTCCCAGTCTCTTCTCCTGTCCTCTTGCCTGGATCGCAAACATCTCGCTTTCCCCCGCTCATGTTCGATATATATCCCGAAAAATTGCCAAATTCCCCAAGATTCGCATTTCTTCTCCCCATCCCCTCCAACGGGTCCAAAGTGTACAATAGCAGGTCACCTGCGTACAGCGAGACTCGGTGCTCCACCCCCCCCCCCCCCACCCCCCATCCGCCCCAAACCAGCCCTTTCCAGTTCCTAGGCCATGGCCAATGGCTCTATGGCCAGAGCAAACAGTAACGGGGAGAGGGGGCACCCTTGCCTCGTTCCTCGGTGTAGTTTAAAATACCCCGCCCTCAGCCGGTTCGTACGCACACTCGCTACTGGTGCCTGATAGAGCAACCGCACCCAGTCGATAAAGCCCTCACCAAACCCAAACCTTCCCAGCGCCCCCCACAGGTAATCCCACTCCACCCGATCAAAAGCCTCCTCCGCATCCATCGCTACCACCACCACCACCTCCTCTCCTTCTGAGGGCATCATAATAACATTTAGGAGCCTTCGAACATTGGCCGTGAGTTGCCTGCCCATTACAAATCCCATCTGGTCTTCCCCTATCACCCCTGGGACACAGTCCTCTATCCTTGTGGCCTGTATCTTAGCCAGCAGTGTGGCATCCACATTCAGTCGAGAAATCGGCCTGTATGACCATGCATTGCTCCGGATACTTCTCTCGTTTCAGGATTAATGAAATCGAGGCCTGCGACATTGTTGGGGGGAGGACTCCCTTCTCTCTTGCTTTGTTAAATGTCCTCACCAGCAGTGGGCTCAATATCTGTCAAAACGTCTTATAGAATTCCACCGGGTAGCCGTCAGGCCCCGGGGCCTTGCCCGACTGCATGCCCTCCAGCCCCTTGATTATTTCCTCAATCTCAATTGGGGCTCCCAGCCCCTCCACCAGGTCCTCCTCCACCCTCGGGAACCTCAACTGATCCAGAAACTGCCTCATCCCCTCCACCCCCAGCCGGGGGCACCACTCATATAATTTATTATAAAAGTCCTTCAACACCTCGTTCACCCCCCGCTGGGTCCAGGACAGTATTACCGTCCCTACTCTTTACTTTACCTATCTCCCTGGCCGCCTCTCTTTTCCTGAGCTGGTACGCCAACATTCTCCTTGCCTTTTTCCCCGTATTCATAAATCGGCCCCCTTGCCTTTCTCTTTTTAAAAAAATATATATTTATTAAGAATTTTAACACAATTTTTCACCCTTACAAACAAACCCCCCCCCGTAACAAAAAGAAAGAAAGCGCACATAGCAAGTCATGAACATGGTAAAACAAAATGTTACAGAGCTTTGTACATTGGATTCCTCCCGTACATGTCAGTTTTCCAGATCCTTCATGTATTTTCTTGCTCAAATAACCCCCAGACAGACCCCCTTCCCCCTCCCTCCCTCCTCCCCCCACGCAAGACATCCCCCCCTTCCCCCCCCCTGGGTTGCTGCTGCTGCTGACCGACCTTCATCTAACGCTCCGCGAGATAGCCCCTTGCCTTTCTCAACTGTTCCACTGCTTTTCTTGTGGTCAACAGCCCAAGCTCCACCTGTAACCTCCGCCGCTCCCTCAGTAGCCCCGCGTATGGGGCCTCCGAGTATCCTGTCCACCTGGAGTATCTCCTCAACTAACCTGTCCCTCTAAGCCCGTTCCACATTTTCTCTGTGGGCCCGTATCGAGATTAATTTCCCTCTGACTACTGCCTTCAAAGCTTCCCAGACCGTCGTTGCGGAGACCTTCTCCGTATCATTTGTTTCCAGGTAGTTCTGGATGGACTTGTTCACCCGCTCACAGATCGCTTCGTCCACTAGCAACCCCACATTCAGTCTCCACAGTGGGCATTGTCCTCTCTCCACACTAACCCGTAGATTCACCCAATGTGGGGCATGATCCGACACTGCGATTGCCGAGTACTCAGTAGCCACCACCCCCGGTATTAGAGCCCTGCTCAGAACAAAAAAGTCGATGCGAGAGTATACCTTGTGGACATGTGAAAAAAAGGAAAACTCCTTTGTCCTCGGCCGTGCAAACCTCCATGGGTCTACTCTCCCCATCTGTTCCATAAAACCCTTCAATTCTTGCCGCAGCTGGCCTCCCCCCTGTCCTGGATTTTGACCGGTCCACTTCTGGATCAATGACTGTATTGAAGTCCCCTTCCATAATCAGGTTATGTGACTCTAATTCTGGGATCTTATCTAACACCCGTCTCAAAAATTCCACGTCGACCCAATTCGGGGCATATATGTTCACAAGTACCACTCGCACCCCCTCCAGCTTCCCACTCACCATTATGTACCTACCCCCCCTTGTCTGACACGATTCTCCCTGCCTCGAATGCCACTCGTTTGCTGATCAAGATCGCTACCCCCCCTGGTCTTTGAGTCCAGTCCAGAGTGGAACACTTGGCTAACCCACCCCTTCCTCAATCTCGTCTGGTCTGTAACCTTTAGGTGTGTCTCTTGTAGCATTGCCACGCCCGCCTTCAGTTCCCTCAAATGCGCAAACACCTCTTGACTGGCCCATTCACTCCTCTCACTTTCCATGAGGATCAGCCTGGATGGGAGGCTTCGAACACCACCACCCCCGCCCCCTCCCCCCCCCCCCCCCGCCCCGCCCTGCCGACTAGCCATCACCCTTTTTAGGCCAGCCTCGAGTTCGCGCCCTTCGCTTACTCGAGTCCCCACTCGGGCTGCCGCCATTCCCAACCTCCCATTTGTCCCCTCATAACAGTTCCTCCCCTGTCAGCAAAGCAGCTCCCCCCCCCCCCCCTTCTCCCCGCCTAGCAACAACACTGGAAACCCAATCCCCCAAGTCAAGCTCCAGTTTAACACCTGGTCTCCCCCCCACTGCGCATCCGAGAGTCAGGTGACCCATGCTGACTCGGTAGCTCCCGTCCCTGGCACCGAGCAGCCTGTCTCCCTATTGTTTTCTCCTCTCTCCCCCCCCACGTGAATAAACATTTTAAAAGCATCACATTCCCCAGTAAACAAACATTAGAAAAAACAGTGAAGAAACAGTCACTTTAGAAATATAGTCACCCAAAAAGCAGAACCAAATTCAAAGCCCATCCCCTTCTCTAACAAGGTCCCTGCAAGACACAGCAACCTTTAACCATCCACACAGCCCATTATATCACATAAAGCTACTTAAATTTATACAATCCAGCACCACAAATCGCCGCCACAGTACTTCTCCAAGGCTTAAGTGTCTTTTAATTCGCCTCCAGCTTCATTTCTTTAATAAAGTTCCGTACTTCGTCTGCCGTTTCAAAGTAGAAGTCCCGTTCCTCATGTGTGACCCACAGCCGGGCTGGGTACAGCATCCCGAACTTCACCCCCTTCTTAAAGAGGGTCGTTTTTGCCCGATTGAACCCAGCTCGCCTCTTGGCCAAATCCGCTCCCAGGTCCTGATAGATGCGCAAGTCACAATTCTCCCACTTGCTGCTCCGTTCTTTCTTGGCCTACCTCAAAACCGGTACCTTGTTCATGAAACAGTGAAAACGTATCACCATGGCCCTCGGCGGCTCGTTCGCTCTGGGCTTCCTCGCGAGGGCTCTGTGCGCTCTGTCCAATTCCAGGGGCCGAGGGAACACCCCTGCCCCCATCAACTTCTCCAACATGTCCACCCCATAGGCCCTCGCATCCGATCCCTCACTGCCTTCAGGGAGGCCGACAATTCTGAGATTCTGCCTCCTGGACCTATTCTCCAGGTCCTCCAGCTTTTCCTGCATTATTTTCTGGCGGTCGTTCATCATCCCCACCTTGCTTTCCAGCACGGTCATTTACTCCTCAACTTTCGTTCGACCTGGATCGCTCTCCCGTGGGTTTCCTGATTCTGAACCACTTGATCAATCGAAGTCTTAATCGGGTCCAGCGTGTCCTTCTTCAGATTGGCGAAGCAATCCTCAAAAAGCTTCACCAGCTGCTCCGTCGACCACTGTGCCGTCTCCCCATGGCCCTGCTGCCCCGCCATGCTGTCCATGTTACCAGCTCTGCTTGCGCCTCCCTTATAGGACTTTATCATCTCACACGGCAATTTGTCTATATTTGCTGGACTTTAGAAGAATGAGATGTGATCTCACTGAACTGTGTAACATTGTGATGGCCTGAATCCACTCTCCTCCAGCCCATAATCAGTGTGTTTTGCCGGTCTGTATTTTCTCATCCTTGGAGTGTTTATTGTTCCAATTAAATAATTCAGCAACAAGCTTTTGTGAGTTTAAAATAATGATTATTTATTCCCACACACTTACCCAGAATCAACATAACTACTCAGCCTACACACTCGGCCTCATGAACGCATACTCACACACACACATGCACAAAGATGAGATGTAGATAATGACCATAAAAAATAGGAACAGAAAAAATCGGCGCTTCAATCCTGCTCCGTTATTCAATAGGATCATGGCTGATCCAACATTTCTCAAGCCCACTTTCCTGCCCTTTTTCCATAACTTTAAATTCCCTTACTGATTAAGAATCTATTTTTCTCAGACACAAAATCTACACAAGGACTGCACCGGCTCTTGGAAAGAGCACCCTACCCAAGGTCCACACCTCCACCCTATCCCCATAACCCCACCCAACACTAAGGGCAATTTTGGACACTAAGGGCAATTTATCATGGCCAATCCACCTAACCTGCACATCTTTGGACTGTGGGAGGAAACCGGAGCACCCGGAGGAAACCCACGCACACACGGGGAGGATGTGCAGACACCGCACAGACAGTGACCCAAGCTGGAATCGAACCTGGGACCCTGGAGCTGTGAAACAATTGTGCTAACCACTGTGCTACCGTGCTGCCACCGAATCCTCGATATTTTGATTTGATTTATTGTCACATGTACCGATGTACAGTGAAAAGTATTTTTCTGTGGCCGAGGAACATACACAGTACGTACGTCGTAGATACAAGAACATTGACAAATGGTACATTGACAGAACAGTGATTGGGTCAATGAGATCACCTCTCATTCTTCTAAATTCCATTGAGTAGAGTCCCAATCTGTTTAACCTTTGTTCATAAGACAGTCTGTCCATTCTGGCGATCATACTGGGGGGGCGGCACGGCGACACAGTGGTTAGCACAGCTGCCTCGGAGATCCAGGGTCCTGGATTCAATTCCGGCCTCGGGTCACTGTCGGTGTGGAGTCTGCACGTTCTCCCCGTGTCTGTTTGGGTTTCCTCCGGGTGCTCCGGTTTCCTCCCACAGTCCAAAGATATGCAGGTTAGGTGGATTGGCCATCCTTAGGTGGATTGGCCATCCTAAATTGCCCCTTAGTGTCCAAACATTAGGTGGGGCTACTGGGTTACAGGGATAGGGTGGAGGCGTGGTCTTTGGTGGGGTGCTCTTTCCAAGGGCCGGTGCAGACTCGATGGGCCGAATGGCCTCCTTCGGCACTGTAAATTCTATGATTCTGTGATCATCCTAGTGAACCTTCTCTGAACTGCCTCCAATTAAATGATATATTTCCTTAAACAAGAGGAACCAAAACTGCTCTCAGTACTCCAGATGTGGTCTCACCAATACCTTGTACAGTTGCAGCAAGACTTCCCGACTCTTATACTCCAACCCCCTTGAAATAAGGGCCAACATTCCATTAGCCTGCCTGATTACCTGCCGCGCCTGTGTGCTGTGTTTCGTACACAAGTATCCCCAAGTCCCTTTGTTTTGCAGCTTTCTGCAGGTTTTCTCCATGTAAATAATACTCTGTTCATTTGTTCTCCCTTCCAAAATGAACAACTTCACATTTTCCCACATTATACTCCATTTGCCAACTTTTTGCCAATTTACATAGCCTATTTTCACAGTAACTTCAGTGCAGTGTTAATGTAAGCCTACTTGTGACAATAATAAAGAGTATTTATTGATTTATTTTATCAATATCTCTTTGCAAACTGTTTGTATTCCTCTCGAAAATTACCTGTCCCCCTATTTTTCTGTGGTCTGCATGTTTGGCCGATACTGTCCTTTTACAGATTACAGTCAATTCAGTCTCTGATTTATAATTTCCGGTCTCCCACTTGGTAGACCTGTGGTTTCTTTAATGGATTTGGTGATTTAAAGTTGAAGTCAAGATCTTGTAAAGTGAAGGGTTCATAATGGGTTGTGAGGTTTCTTGTAGTTGAATATCTAGGAGGCTGGTTTTCAGGTGAACTTTGAAACTGGACCAGGTTGAGTACTTTGGCTGCTTGATGACTTGCAGCTAGTTTCGGTGTCTGGTTCTCAGACTGTCAGATAACTGATGGTTCTGAGGGATCTGCTGGGTCCTGGGCAATAAGAGTACAGTCCCTTAAATGAGCTTTGATCACATGATCATTGGGTTATCATTTCTCCGAGATGGAGATAGGCATTCAGGAAACTACATAGTTTTTAGATGTTGGTCCATCCTTAAACAATGAAACGTGTGAATTCCACAAATGGCCTCCCCATGCCCATATTTCATTTGTTATTTTTATTTGTTTTTTTTAAATTTAATTTAATTTTTATAAATTTGAGAGTACCCAATTAATTTTTTCCAATTTAAGGGGCAATTTAGCATGGCCAATCCACCTAGCTTGCACATCTTTGGGTTGTGGGGGCAAAACCCACGCAAACACGGGGAGAATGTGCAAACTCCACACGGACAGTGACCCAGAGCCGGAATCGAACCTGGGACCTCGGCGCCGTGAGGCCGTAGTGCTAACCCACTGCGCCACCGTGCTGCCCTCTTTCATTCGTTATTTGACAGAGACTAGATATAGTCTGCAGTCCAAATGCCAAAAGTCACATGAATTGTGACAACCATCTTAACAACTTGCTTGAGGACAATTTTTAGAAGTATAATCTGAAAGCCCATAATATGAGATGTTTGCGCAGGGCATGAATCATTCTTTGAGGACTTGACAGGGCAGACGCGAAGAGTATGTCTTCTCTGGCTGAAGAGTCCAGAGCTCAGGGGGGGGTCATAGTTTCAGGATAAGGGGTCAACCATTTCAGACTGGGCTGAGGAGAAGCTTTACCCCAGAGGGCTCGGTCTTTGGCTAGTCAAGACTGAGCTCAATAAATGTTTGGATATGTGGATAGGGCAGGATGGTAGAGTAGAAATAGAAGATCTGAAGATTGTAATAAGGTCAGGCACTAAATGACCCTGCTGGAATCAAAACTGAGCATTGGTGAGAGTTTATTGCTGAGGAAGTTCCATTTGTTAGCACTGTTTCATAGAATTTACAGTGCAGAAGGAGGCCATTCGGCCCATCGCGTCTGCACCGGCTCTTGGAAAGAGCACCCTACCCAAGGCCACACCTCCACCCTATCCCCATAACCCAGTAACCCCACCCAACACTAAGGGCAATTTTGGACACTAAGGGCAATTTATCATGGCCAATCCACCTAACCTGCACATCTTTGGACTGTGGGAGGAAACCGGAGCACCCGGAGGAAACCCACGCACACACGGGGAGAACGTGCAGACTCCGCACAGACAGTGACCCAAGCCGGAATCGAACCTGGGACCCTGGAGCTGTGAAGCAATTGTGCTATCCACAATGCTACTGTGCTGCCCTTAATGTTGATGACACTTTCCATCACTTTGCTAATGATCGAGACTGATGGGCCGCTAATTGGCTGTATCGAATTATATAATCTATTATAATCTTTATAATTGTCACAGGTAGGCTTACATTAACACTGCAATGAAGTTACTGTGAAAAGCCCCTAGTCGCCACACTCCGGTGCCTGTTCGGGTACACAGGGAGAATTCAGAATGTCCAATTCACCTAACAGCACGTCTTTCGGGACTTGTGGGAGGAAACCAGAGCATCCGGAGGAAACCCACGCAGTCACGGGGAGAATGTGCAGACTCCGCACAGACAGTGACTCAAGCCGGGAATCGAACCCGGTTCCCTGGTGCTGTGAAACAACAGTGCTAACCACTGTACTGCCGTGCAGCACATATTTGCCCTGTTTCTGTGGGCAGGGCGATTTTCCAAATTGTCTGCTGGATGCCAGTGTTGTAGCTGTACTGGAACAGTGCATAAAAATCATTTCAATTAATTTTCAGTTTCAACCACAGGTTAAAACAAGGGAGAGTGGAGAGGCTAAGTACAAATTGAAACGATTATTGGCAGTAATTTTGCCCTCTCATTATCCTCAACTCTCTGCTGATATCTCAGGGTCTCTGCTTTACACATTCTTCATCAGAGAACGGTAGCAAGGGAAATCATTGGGATGAAGATTGCATTCTTAATTTCAACGCTACACTGTCCCTTTAATTGATTCAACCGACAAACACCAGATTCAATCTGGGCCCTTCTTTAACATAACACGATTGCGTTTCCATTGTAAGTGATTTGGATATATTTGCATTGGAAATTCTGCTCAGTGTGTTCACAGAGATGGTACAAGTTCTTAACTCACTCTAATGGGGAGCTATGAGGTGGGGGCTGAGAGCGGAACGATGAACAAACATTCAAGGCTGTCAGATCTCATTGAACTCAGTGATCACATAATGGGATATGAATGTTTGGTACTTTTCTGTCTAATCATTTCCATGTTATTGTAACAGATGCACTCACCTGCTTCTTGTATCCCCTTGCTTTGATTTTTGTACAAGTGCATTCTGCCATTAGTATTGCAGTGAATACTCAGGTTCAAGTGAGAGTATTGAGAGGCAGTCAATCCCGAGACTAAAGAACCTTCCTGTCTCAGCTCAGGACCACAGACTATCAGCAAATTTATCCGACAGCCTTGGAGAAATGTGACAGGGACAATGTTGTAGGAGGGGACAATGTGTAGGATAGGACTACACATAGTATGGGATAATATGTAGGAGGAGATAATGTGTAGAATGGGACAATAGTGTGGAATGGGATAATGCGTAGGATGAGATAATCTGCACAATGGAACAATAGTGTAGAACGGGATAATGTACAGGATGGGATAACATGTAGTATGGAATAATAGTATAGAATGGAATAATGTATAGGACAGGACAATCATGTAGGAATTGATCATGTATAGGGATAATGTATAGGATGTGATACTGTATAGGAGGACCATTGAGCAGAATGGGATAATGTATAGGATGGGATAATAGTGTAGGATGGGATAATTTATAGGAAGACGGGTGTAGAATGGGATCATGTATAGGATGGGATAATGTATAGGATGACTATAATGTAGAATGGGATAATGCATCAGATGGAATAATGTAGAATTATCATCTTTATTATTGTCACAAGTAGGCTTACATTGGGCGGAATTCTCCGGAAACGGCGCGATGTCTGCCGGCTGGCGCCCAAAACGGCGCCAATCAGACGGGCATCGCGCCTCCCCAAAGGTACGGAATGCTCCGCATCTTTGGGGGCCGAGCCCCAACATTGAGGGGCTAGGCTGACGCCGGAGGAATTTCCGCCCCGCCAGCTGGCGGAAACGGCCTTTGTTGCCCCGCCAGCTGGCGCGGAAATGACATCCCCGGGCGGCGCATGCGCGGGAGCGCCAGCGGCCGCTGACAGTTTCCCACGCATGCGCAGTGGAAAGAGTGCCCCCATGGCACAGGCCCGCCCGCGGATCGGTGGGCCCTGATTGCGGGCCAGGCCACCGTGGGGGCACCCCCCCGGAGTCAGATCGCCCTGCGCCCCCCCCAGGACCCCGGAGCCCGCCCACGCCGCCTTGTCCCGCCGGTAAGGTAGGTGATTTAATTTACGCCGGCGGGACAGGCAATTTATCGGCGGGACTTCGGCCCATCCGGGCCGGAGAATCGAGCGGGGGGGGGCCCGCCAACCGGCGCGGCGGGATTCACGCCAGCCCTCGCCGATTCTCCGACCCAGCGGGGGGGTCGGAGAATGTCGCCCATTAACACTGTAATGAAGGCAGGAATTAAAAGGAAGGGGGATCTATTTATAGACGGGAGCTTCCCCAGCTTGAAAGCTTTGGAGGATAAATTTGAATTGCCAGCAGGGAATGGTTTTAGGTATTTGCAGGTGCGAGACTTCCTGAGAAAACGGGTGCCGGCCTTTCCGCTGCTGCCGCCACGGGGGATACAGGACAGAGTAGTCTCCAGTACCTGGGTGGGAGAGGGGAAGGTATCGGATATTTACCAGGAGCTTTCGTTGGCGGATGAAACTCCGGTGGAGGAGGTTACGGGCAAGTGGGAGGACGAGCTAGGAGGAGAGATAGAGGCGGGGCTATGGGCGGATGCCCTAAGCAGGGTTAATACCTCCTCATTATGTGCCAGGTTTAGCCTGATAGACTTTAAGGTAGTCCACCGGGCACACATGACAGTGGCGAGGATGAGTAAATTCTTTGGGATTGACGATAGGTGTGCGAGGTGCGCGGGAAGCCCAGCAAATCATGTCCACATGTTGTGGGCATGCCCGAAGCTTAGAGGGTTTTGGCAGGGTTTTGCTAAGGCAGTGTCCACGGTGCTAAAAACACGAGTGGTGCCGAGTCCGGAGGTAGCGACCTTTGGCGTGTCGGAAGCTCCGGGAGGTCAGGGGTGAAAGAGGCCGACGTCTTGGCCTTTGCCTCCCTGGTAGCCCGGAGACGGATCTTATTAATGTGGAGGGACTCGAAGCCCCCGAGTGTAGAGACCTGGGTTAGTGACATGGCCGGGTTTCTCAGTCTCGAGAAAATAAAGTTCGCCTGAAGAGGGTCAATGTTGGGGTTCACCCGGAGGTGGCAGCCGTTCGGCGACTTTCTCGGGGAAAATTAAAATGTCGGCAGAGGCAGTATTCCGAAGGGGGGGGAGCGGGTGGATTGTTGTTGTATGGTTGAGGTGCGTGAAGATTGGGCTGGGGGGGGGGGGCAATGTTTATTTTACCATGTTGATGTCATTGTTTATGTTACTGTTATAAAAATGTTTAAATACCTTAATAAAATATTATTTAAAAAAACCCAAAAAAACACTGCAATGAAGTTACTGCGAAACTCCCCTCGTATAGGAGGATAATAGTGTAGAATGGGTAATGTTTAGGATGGGATAATGTATAGGAGAACAATAGTGTAGAATGGGATCATGTAAAGGATGGGATAATAATGTAGGGTGGGAGAGCAGCAGGGTAGCAATTGCAATTATGTTTAGAATGCAATTATGTATAGGATGGGATAATAGTATCGGGTGGGATAATGTATATGATGGGATATATATAGGATGGGATAATCTACACGATGGAACAATTGTGTAGAACGGAATAATGTACAGGTTAGGATAACATGTAGTATGGGATAATAGTATAGAATGGATAATGTATAGGGGGGGGTGATCATGTAGCGTGGGATAATGCATAGGATGGGATAATCTATAGGAGTACAATAGTGGAGAATGGGATAATGTATAGGAAGGAATAATAGTGTCGGGTGGGAGGGCGGCATATAATACAGTGGTTAGCACTGTTGCTTCACAGCGCCAGGGGCCCAGGTTCGATTCCCGGCTTGGGTTACTGTCTGTGCGGAGTCTGCACGTTATCCCCGTGTCTGCGTGGGTTTCCTCCGGGTGCTCCGGTTTCCTCCCACAAGTCCCAAAACAAGTGCTTGTTAGGTAAATTGGACATTCTGAATTCTCCCTCTGTGACCCGAACAGGCGCCAGAGTGTGGCGACTAGGGGATTTTCACAGTACCTTCATTGCAGTGTTAATGTAAGCCTACTTGTGACACTAATAAAGATTATTATTAATGCACAAGATGGGACAATAGTGTAGAATGGGATAATGTATAGGATGGGATAATAGTGTAGGGTTGGATAGTGTATAGGATGGGATAATATATAGGATGGGACAAATGTGGAGAACGGGATAATGTATAGGATGGAATAAATTACAGGGTGGGATAATGTACAGGGTGGGATAATGTACAGGGTGGGATAATGTACAGGATGAGGTAATCAATGCTGGCCTCTGATGTGTTCAGCAGACACATTAGGAAATATATGTGACCTCAGAGCCTCCAAGCTATGTGAGTGAGAAAATGTTCTCAGCTTCTTGTTCCTAATGCCGTTCGAGTGGCCCGCGAGTCTTGTTGTCAATATTTATGACTCACCACTTGAAAGTTAAACATTATCCAATGGGGAGCCATGAGAGGAATGAACCAAAAGTGGGTGAGTGAAGAAGATAAAATAATGAGCTTTGTTCATGGATTATTGAGTGGTTTCAAAATGGCTGTGAACCAGGAATTAATGATTGGAAAATGCCTAGTTAAATATTCCTGACGGCAAACCAAGTGTGTGGATACTTTGGAAGCAGAAATATGTATAGGGAGAACCTACCCGCATGCCCTGCTAGCTGTATCCATGGATACCGTTTCTTGAAGGACATTACAAAGGGTGACCAGTGAACCATGTTCTTGATCTTCCTCCAGGATTTACTCTGAAACACAGAGTGAGAGAGGTCATTAGTCAGGACACAATCTTACCTGGACTCATAACTTACATCCTGTAACATAGTGACTGGCACCAGATAAACTCACATTGCAACTGTTAACCCACAACCTGTAATATTATGACTGGCACTAGATATATTCCATTGCGACTGTTAACCCACACCCTGTAACGTAGTGACTGGCACCTGTTATACTCCCATTGCGATAAATAATCCACACCCTGTAACATAGTGACTGGCGCCAGATATACTCCCATTGCGATAGATAATCCACACCCTGTAACATAGTGACTGGCACCAGATATACTCCCATTGCGACAGATAACCCACACCCTGTAACATAGTGACTAGCACCAATTATAATCCCATTGCGGTTGTTAACCCACACCCTGTAACATAGTGACTGGCACCAGTTATATTCCCATTGCGATAGATAACCCACACCCTGTAACATAGTGACTGGCACCAGATATACTCCCATTGCTATAGGTAACCCACAACCTGTAACATAGTGACTGGCACCAGATATACTCCCATTGCTACTGGTAACCCGCACCCTGTAACACAGTGACTGGCACCAGATATACCCCCATTGCGATTGTTAACCCACACCCTGTAACATAGTGACTGGCACCAGATATACTCCCATTGCGATTGTTAACACACACCCTGTAACATAGTGACTGGCACCAGATATACTCCCATTGCGATTGTTAACCCACACCCTGTAACATAGTCACCGGCACCAGATATACTCCCATTGCTACTGGTAACCCACACCCTGTAACATAGTGACTGGCACCAGATATACTCCCATTGCGACGGTTAACCCACACCCTGTAACATAGTGACTGGCACCAGATATACTCCCATTGCTATAGATAACCCACACCCTGTAACATAGTCACTGGCACCAGATATACTCCCATTCCTACTGGTAACCCACAACCTGTAACATAGTGACTGGCACCAGATATACTCCCATTGCGATTGTTAACCCACACCCTGTAACATAGTGACTGGCACCAGATATACTCCCATTGCGATTGTTAACCCACACCCTGTAACATAGTGACTGGCACCAGATATACTCTCATTGCGATAGATAACCCACACCCTGTAACACAGTGACTGGCACCAGATATGCTCCCATTGCGATAGATAACCCACACCCTGTAACACAGTGACTGGCACCAGATATACTCCCATTGCGATAGATAACTCACACCCTGTAACACAGTGACTGGCACCAGATATACTCCCATTGCGATAGATAACCCACACCCTGTAACACAGTGACTGGCACCAGATATACTCCCATTGCGATTGTTAACCCACACCCTGTAACATAGTCACTGGCACCAGATATACTCCCATTGCGATAGATAACACACACCCTGTAACACAGTGACTGGCACCAGATATACTCCCATTGCGATTGTTAACCCACACCCTGTAACATAGTGGATGGCACCAGATATACTCCCATTGCGACTGTTAACCCACACCTTGTAACATAGTGACTGGCACCAGATATACTCCCATTGCGACAGATAACCCACACCCTGTAACATAGTGACTGGCACCAGATATACTCCCATTGCGATAGATAATCCGCACCCTGTAACATAGTGACTGGCACCAGTTAAATTCCCATTGCGACTGTTAACCCACATCCTGTAACATAGTGACTGGCACCAGATATATTCCCATTGCGATAGATAATCCACACCCTGTAACATAGTGACTGGCACCAGTTGTATTCCCATTGCGATAGATAATCCACACCCTGTAACATAGTGACTGGCGCCAGATATACTCCCATTGCGACTGTTAACCCACACCCTGTAACATAGTCACTGGCACCAGATATACTCCCATTGCAACTGTTAACCCACACCCTGTAACATAGTCACTGGCACCAGATATACTCCCATTGCAACTGTTAACCCACACCCTGTAACATAGTGACTGGCACCAGATATACTCCCATTGCGATTGTTAACCCACACCCTGTAACATAGTGACTGGCACCAGATATACTCCCATTGCGATAGATAACACACACCCTGGAACATAGTGACTGGCACCAGATATACTCCCATTGCGATAGATAATCCACACCCTGCAACATAGTGACTGGCACCAGATATGCTCCCATTTCGATAGATAACCCACAACCTGTAACATAGTGACTGGCACCAGATATACTCTCATTGCGATTGTTAACCCACACCCTGTAACATAGTGACTGGCACCAGATATACTCCCATTGTGATAGATAACCCACACCCTGTAACATAGTGACTGGTACCAGATATAGTCCCATAGCGACTGTTAACCCACACCCTGTAACATAGTGACTGGCACCAGATATACTCCCATTGCGATAGATAACACACACCCTGGAACATAGTGACTGGCACCAGATATACTCCCATTGCTACTGTTAACCCACACCCTGTAACATAGTGACTGGCAACAGATATGCTCCCATTGCGATAGATAACACACACCCGGTAAATAGCGACTGGCACCAGATATACTCCCATTGCGATTGTTAACCCACACCCTGTTACATAGTGACTGGCACCAGTTATACTCCCATTGCGATTGTTAACCCACACCCTGTAACATAGTGACTGGCACCAGATATACTCCCATTGCGATAGATAATCCACACCCTGTAACATAGTGACTGGCACCAGATATACTCCCATTGCGATAGATAATCCACACCCTGTAACATAGTGACTGGCACCAGATATACTCCCATTGCGATTGTTAACCCACACCCTGTAACATAGTGACTGGCACCAGATATACTCCCATTGCGATAGATAATCCACAGCCTGTAACTTAGTGACTGGCACCAGATGTACTCCCATTGCGATAGATAAACCACACCCTGTAACATTGTGACTGGCACCAGATATACTCCCATTGCTATTGGTAACCCACAACCTGTAACATAGTGACTGGCACCAGATATGCTCCCATTGCTACTGGTAACCCACACCCTGTAACATAGTGACTGGCACCAGATATACTCCCATTGCGACTGTTAACCCACACCCTGTAACATAGTGACTGGCACCAGATATACTCCCATTGCGACTGGTAACCCACACCCTGTTGGGTCCTGAGCGCTGTAACGTGTCTAACTGGAAGATGAGTTGCTGCTCCTCCAGCGTGCATTCGTCTTCACCCCAACCCCCCCCTCCCCCCCAAACCAGGCCATCTGTCTCATGTTCTGCACGTTGCTACATCTTGTTGCAATCTCCCCCGTTTACAGTTTAATATAGAATAGAATCATAGAAGTTTACAGCATGGAAACAGGCCCTTCGGCCCAACCAGTCCATGCCGCCCAGTTTTTACCATTAAGCTAGTCCCAGTTGCCCGCACTTGGCCCATAACCCTCTATACCCATCTTACCCATGTAACTATCTAAATGTTTTTTAAAAGACACAATTGTACCCGCCTCTACTACTACCTCTGGCAGCCCATTCCAGACACTCACTACCCTCTGAGTGAAGAAATTGCCCCTCTGGGCCCTTCTGAATCTCTCCCCTCTCACCTTAAACCTATGCCCTCTAGTTTTAGACTCCCCTACCTTTGGGAAAAGATGTTGACTATCTACCTTATCTATGCCCCTCATTATTTTATAGACCTCTATAAGATCACCCCTAAGCCTCCTACGCTCCAAGGAAAAAAGTCCCAGTCTATCCAGCCTCTCCTTATAACTCAAACCATCAAGTCCCGGCAACATCCTAGTAAATCTTTTCTGCACTCTTTCCAGTTTAATAATATCCTTCCTATAATAGGGTGACCAGAACTGCACACAGTATTCCAAGTGTGGCCGTACCAATGTCTTGTACAACTTCAACAAGACGTCCCAACTCCTGTATTCAATGTTCTGACCAATGAAACCAAGCATGCCGAATGCCTTCTTCACCACCCTGTCCACCTGCGACTCCACCTTCAAGGAGCTATGAACCTGTACTGCTAGATCTCTTTGTTCTATAACTCTCCCCAACGCCATACCATTAACTGAGTAGGTCCTGGCCTGATTCGATCTGCCAAAATGCATCACCTCACATTTATCTAAATTAAACTCCATCTGCCATTCGTCGGCCCACTGGCCTAATTGATCAAGATCCCGTTGCAATCCTAGATAACCTTCTTCACTATCCACTGTGCCACCAATCTTGGTGTAATCTGGAAACTTACTAACCATGCCTCCTAAATTCTCATCCAAATCATTAATATAAATCACAAATAACAGTGGACCCAGCACCGATCCCTGAGGCACACCACTGGTCACAGGCCTCCAGTTTGAAAAACAACCCTCTACAACCACCCTCTGCCTTCTGTCGTACAGCCAATTTTGAATCCAATTGGCAACCTCACCCTGGATCCCGTGAGCTTTAACCTTCTGCAACAACCTACCATGCGGTACCTTGTCAAAGGCTTTGCTAAAGTCCATGTAGACAACGTCTACTGCACTGCCCTCATCTACCTTCTTGGTCACCCCCTCAAAAAACTCAATCAAATTTGTGAGACATGATTTTCCACGCACAAAGCCATGCTGACTGCCCCGAATCAGTCCTTGCCTCTCTAAATGCTTGTAGATCCTGTCTCTCAGAATACCTTCTAGCAACTTACCTACTACAGACGTTAGGCTCACCGGTCTGTAGTTCCCAGGCTTTTCCCTGCTGCCCTTCTTAAACAAGGGCACAACATTCGCCACTCTCCAATCTTCAGGCACCTCACCTGTGGCTGCCGATGATTCAAATATCTCTGTTAGGGGACCCGCAATTTCCTCCCTAGCCTCCCACAACACCCTGGGATACATTCCATCAGGTCCCGGGGATTTATCTACCTTGATGCGCTTTAAGACTTCCAGCACCTCCTCCTCTGTAATATGCACACTTCTCAAGACATCACTATTTATTTCCCTTAGTTTCCTAACATCCATGCCTTCTCCACCGTGAATACCGATGAGAAATATTCATTCAGGATCTCACCCAACTCTTGTGGCTCTGCACATAGATGCCCTTGTTGATCCTTAAGAGGCCCTACTCTGTCCCTAGTTACTCTTTTCCCCTTTATGTATTTGCAGAATCTCTTTGGATTCTCCCTTGCATTATTTGCCAAAGCAATTTCATGTCCCCTTTTTGCCCGCCTGATTTCCCTCTTAACTCTATTTCGACAATCTCTATACTCTTCAAGGGATCCACTTGATCCCAGTTGCTTATGTACGTCATATGCCTCCTTCTTCTTTTTGACCAAAGTCTCAATATCTCGAGACATAACATCCAAAAACATTTCTCCCTCTCTTCAGTTCTGATGAAGAGTCAGCCGGAATTGAAACGTTAACTCTGTTTTCTCTCCCTACAGATGCTGCCAAACTTCCTGAATTGTTCCAGCATTCTCTGTTCTTGTGGGAGCGAGGAAGATTAGTGTCCCAGTGTTCAAACACTGGCTGTCTGTGTCCCAGTGTATAAACATAGGCTGACTATGTTCCAGGATTTAAACACTAGCTGGATATACCCCAGTGTTTAAATACTGGCCGGATGTGTCCCAGTGTTTAAGTACTGGCTGTCAGTGACCCAGAGTTTAAACACTAGCTTTATGTATCCCGGTGTTTAGACACTAGCTGGATCTGTTGCAGTGTTTTAAAAATGGCTGCTTGTGGCCCAGTGTTCAAACACTGGCTACCTGTGTCCCAGTGTTCAAACTGGCTACCTGTGTGTCCCAGTGTTCAAACTGGCTACCAGTGAGTCCCAGTGTTCAAACTGGCTACCTGTGAGTCCCAGTGTTTAAACTGGCTACCTGTGTCCCAGTGTTCAAACACTGGCTACCTGTGTCCCAGTGTTCAAACACTGGCTGTCTGTGTTCCAGTGTTCAAACACTGGCTGTATGTGTTCCAGTGTTCAAACACTGGCTGTCTGTGTTCCAGTGTTCAAACACTGGCTGTCTGTGTTCCAGTGTTTAAACACTGGCTGTCTGCGTTCCAGTGATTAAACACTGGCTGTCTGTGTTCCAGTGTTCAAACACTGGCTGTCTGTGTTCCAGTGTTTAAACACTGGCAGTCTGTGTTCCAGTGATTAAACACTGGCTGTCTGTGTTCCAGTGTTCAAACACTGGCTGGATGTGGTCCAGTGTTTAAACACTGGATGCCTGTGTTCCAGTGTTTAAATACTGGCTGCCTGTGTCCCAGTGTTTAAACACTGGCTGCCTGTGTCCCAGTGTTTAAATACTAGCTGGATGTGTCCCAGTGTTTAAATACTGGCTGGATGTGGTCCAGTGTTCAAACACTGGCTACCTGTGTCCCAGTGTTCAAACACTGGCTAACAGTGTACCAGTGTTCAGACTGGCTCTGTGTCCCAGTGTTCAATCACTGGCTGCCTGTGCCCCAGTGTTCAAACACTGGCTGCTTGTGTCCCAGTGTTCAAACACTGGCTGCCTGTGTCCCAGTGTTTAAACACTGGCTACCTGTGTCCCAGTGTTCAAACACTGGCTCTGTGTCCCAGTGTTCAAACACTGGCTAACAGTGTACCAGTGTTCAGACTGGCACCTGTGTCCCAGTGTTCAATCACTGGCTGCCTGTGTCCCAGTGTTCAAACACTGGCTAACAGTGTACCAGTGTTCAGACTGGCTCCTGTGTCCCAGTGTTCAAACACTGGCTGTCTGTGTTCCAGTGTTCAAACTGTCTCCTGTGCCCCAGTGTTCAAACACTGGCTGCCTCTGTCCCAGTATTTAAACACTGGCTACCTGTGTCCCAGTGTTCAAACTGGCTACCTGTGTGTCCCAGTGTTTAAACTGGCTACCTGTGTCCCAGTGTTCAAACACTGGCTACCTGTGTCCCAGTGTTCAAACACTGGCTGTCTGTGTTCCAGTGTTCAAACACTGGCTGTCTGTGTTCCAGTGTTCAAACACTGGCTGTCTGTGTTCCAGTGTTCAAACACTGGCTGTCTGTGTTCCAGTGTTCAAACACTGGCTGTCTGTGTTCCAGTGTTTAAACACTGGCTGTCTGCGTTCCAGTGATTAAACACTGGCTGTCTGTGTTCCAGTGTTCAAACACTGGCTGTCTGTGTTCCAGTGTTTAAACACTGGCAGTCTGCGTTCCAGTGATTAAACACTGGCTGTCTGTGTTCCAGTGTTCAAACACTGGCTGGATGTGGTCCAGTGTTTAAACACTGGATGCCTGTGTTCCAGTGTTTAAATACTGGCTGCCTGTGTCCCAGTGTTTAAACACTGGCTGCCTGTGTCCCAGTGTTTAAATACTAGCTGGATGTGTCCCAGTGTTTAAATACTGGCTGGATGTGGTCCAGTGTTCAAACACTGGCTACCTGTGTCCCAGTGTCCAAACACTGGCTAACAGTGTACCAGTGTTCAGACTGGCTCTGTGTCCCAGTGTTCAATCACTGGCTGCCTGTGTCCCAGTGTTCAAACACTGGCTGCCTGTGTCCCAGTGTTCAAACACTGGCTGCTTGTGTCCCAGTGTTCAAACACTGGCTGCCTGTGTCCCAGTGTTTAAACGCTGGCTACCTGTGTCCCAGTGTTCAAACACTAGCTCTGTGTCCCAGTGTTCAAACACTGGCTAACAGTGTACCAGTGTTCAGACTGGCTCCTGTGTCCCAGTGTTCAATCACTGGCTGCCTGTGTCCCAGTGTTCAAACACTGGCTAACAGTGTACCAGTGTTCAGACTGGCTCCTGTGTCCCAGTGTTCAAACACTGGCTGCCTGTGTCCCAGTGTTCAAACACTGGCTGTCTGTGTTCCAGTGATTAAACACTGGCTGGCTGTGTCCCAGTGTTTAAACACTGGCTGCTTGTGTCCCAATGTTTAAGTACTGGCTACCGGTGTCCCAGTGTTTAAATACTGGCTACCTGTGTCCCAGTGTTTAAATACTGGCTACCTGTGTCCCAGTGTTTAAACTGGCTACCTGTGTCCCAGACTCAAACACTGGCTACCAGTGTCCCAGTGTTCAGACTGGCTCCTGTGTCCCAGTGTTCAAACACTGGCTGTCTGTGTTCCAGTGATCAAACTGTCTCCTGTGCCCCAGTGTTCAAACACTGGCTGCCTCTGTCCCAGTATTTAATCACTGGCTACCTGTGTCCCAGTGTTCAAACTGGCTACCTGTGAGTCCCAGTGTTCAAACTGGTTACCTGTGAGTCCCAGTGTTCAAACTGGCTACCTGTGAGTCCCAGTGTTCAAACTGGCTACCTGTGTGTCCCAGTGTTCAGACTGGCTCCTGTGTCCCAGTGCTCAAACACTGGCTGTCTGTGTCCCAGTGTTCAAACACTGGCTGCCTCTGTCCCAGATTGTAAACACTGGCTGGCTGTGTCCCAGTGTTTAAATACTGCCTGCCTGTGCCAAGTGTTTAAATACTGTCTGGATGTGTCCCAGTGTTTAAACATAGACATATGGATGATAAGGGAATAGTGTAGATGGGCTTTAGAGTGGTTTGACAGGTCGGCGCAACATCGAGAGCCGAAGGGCCTGTACTGCGCTGTAATGTTCTATGTTCTACTGGCTGCCTGTGTCCCAGTGTTTAAATACTGGCTACCAGGGTCCCAGTGTTTAAATACTGGCTACCTGTGTCCCAGTGTTCAAACTGGCTACCTGTGTGTCCCAGTGTTCAAACTGGCTACCTGTGTGTCCCAGTGTTCAAACTGGCTACTAATGTCCCAGTGTTCAAACACTGGCTACCAGTGTCCCAGTGTTCAAACACTGGCTACCTGTGTCCTAGTGTTCAAACACTGGCTACCAGTGTCCCATTGTTCAAACTGGCTACCTGTGTCCTAGTGTTTAAACACTGGCTGCCTGTGTCCCAGTGTTTAAACTGGCTACCTGTGCCCCAGTGTTCAAACACTGGCTACCGGTGTCCCAGTGTTCAAACTGGCTCCTGTGTCCCAGTGTTCAAACACTGGCTGCCTGTGTCCCAGTGATTAAACACTGGCTGCCTGTGTCCCAGTGTTTAAATACTGGCTGCCTGTGTTCCAGTGTTTAAATACCGTCTGGATGTGTCCCAATGTGTAAACATTGGCTGCCTGTGTCCAAGTGTTTAATTACTGGCTACCAGTGTCCCAGTGTTCAAACACTGGCTGCCTGTGCCCCAGTGTTCAAACTGGCTACCTGCATCCCAATATTCAAACACTAGCTACATGTGTCCCAGTGTTCAAACTGGCTGCCTGTGCCCCAGTATTTAAACACTGGCTACCTGTGTCCTAGTGTTCAAACACTGGCTACCAGTGTCCCATTGTTCAAACTGGCTACCTGTGTCCTAGTGTTTAAACACTGGCTGCCTGTGTCCCAGTGTTTAAACTGGCTACCTGTGCCCCAGTGTTCAAACACTGGCTACCGGTGTCCCAGTGTTCAAACTGGCTCCTGTGTCCCAGTGTTCAAACACTGGCTGCCTGTGTCCCAGTGATTAAACACTGGCTGCCTGTGTCCCAGTGTTTAAATACTGGCTGCCTGTGTTCCAGTGTTTAAATACCGTCTGGATGTGTCCCAATGTGTAAACATTGGCTGCCTGTGTCCAAGTGTTTAATTACTGGCTACCAGTGTCCCAGTGTTCAAACACTGGCTGCCTGTGCCCCAGTGTTCAAACTGGCTACCTGCATCCCAATATTCAAACACTAGCTACATGTGTCCCAGTGTTCAAACTGGCTGCCTGTGTCCCAGTATTTAAACACTGGCTACCTGTGTCCCAGTGTTCAAACTGGCTACCTGTGAGTCCCAGTGTTCAAACTGGTTACCTGTGAGTCCCAGTGTTCAAACTGGCTACCTGTGAGTCCCAGTGTTCAAACTGGCTACCTGTGTGTCCCAGTGTTCAGACTGGCTCCTGTGTCCCAGTGCTCAAACACTGGCTGTCTTTGTCCCAGTGTTCAAACACTGGCTGCCTGTGTTCCAGTGTTTAAATACCGTCTGGATGTGTCCCAATGTGTAAACATTGGCTGCCTGTGTCCAAGTGTTTAATTACTGGCTACCAGTGTCCCAGTGTTCAAACACTGGCTGCCTGTGCCCCAGTGTTCAAACTGGCTACCTGCATCCCAATATTCAAACACTAGCTACATGTGTCCCAGTGTTCAAACTGGCTGCCTGTGTCCCAGTGTTTAATTACTGGCTACCAGTGTCCCAGTGTTCAAACACTGGCTGCCTGTGCCCCAGTGTTCAAACTGGCTACCTGCATCCCCATATTCAAACACTAGCTACATGTGTCCCAGTGTTCAAACTGGCTCCTGTGTCCAAGTGTTTAAACACTGGCTACCAGTGTCCCAGTGTTTTTGGGGCAGCACGGTAGCCTTGTGGATAGCACAATTGCTTCACAGCTCCAGGGTCCCAGGTTCGATTCTGGCTTGGGTCACTGTCTGTGCGGAGTCTGCACATCCTCCCCGTGTGTGCGTGGGTTTCCTCCGGGTGCTCCGGTTTCCTCCCACAGTCCAAAGATGTGCGGGTTAGGTGGATTGGCCATGATAAATTGCCCTTAGTGTCCAAAATTGCCCGTGGGGTTACTGGGTTATGGGGATAGGGTGGCGGTGTTGACCTTGGGTAGGCTGCTCTTTCCAAGAGCCGGTGCAGACTCGATGGGCCGAATGGCCTCCTTCTGCACTGTAAATTCTATGAAATCTATGAAATCTATGTTTAAACACTGGCTACCAGTGTCCCAGTGTTCAAACAGGCACCTGTGTCCCAGTGTTCAAACACTGGCTACCAGTGCCCCAGTGTTCAAACTGGCTCCCGTGTCCCAGTGTACAAACACTGGCTGACTATATCCCAGTGGTCAAACACTGGCTGCCTGTGTCCCAGTGTTCAAACACTGGCTGCCTGTGTCCCAGTGTTTAAATACTGGCTGGATGTGTTCCACTGTTTAAATACTGGCTGCCTGTGTCCCAGTGTTTAAACACTGGCTGCCTGTGTTCCAGTGTTTAAACACTGGCTGCCTGTGTCCCAGTGTTTAAATACTGGCTGCCTGTGTCCCAGTGTTTAAACACTGGCTCCTGTGTCCCAGTGTTCAAACACTGGCTGCCTGTGTTCCAGTGATTAAACATTGGCTGCCTGTGTCCCAGTGTTTAAATACTGGCTGCCTGTGTCCCAGTGTTTAAACACTGGCTGCCTGTGTTCCAGTGTTTAAATACTGGCTGCCTGTGTCCCAGTGTTTAAATACAGGCTGCCTGTGTCCCAGTGTTTAAACACTGGCTGCCTGTGTCCCAGTGTTTAAATACTGGCTGCCTGTGTTCCAGTGTTTAAATACTGCCTGGATGTGTCCCAGTGTGTAAACACTGGCTCCTGTGTTCCAGTGTTCAAACATTGGCTGCCTGTGTTCCAGTGTTTAAACACTGGCTGCCTGTGTTCCAGTGATTAAACACTGGCTGCCTGTGTTCCAGTGTTCAAACACTGGCTGCCTGTGTCCCAGTGTTTAAATACTGGCTGCCTGTGTTCCAGTGTTCAAACACTGGCTGCCTCTGTCCCAGATTTTAAACACTGGCAGGCTGTGTCCCAGTGTTTAAATACTGCCTGCCTGTGCCAAGTGTTGAAATACTGTCTGGATGTGTCCCAGTGTTTAAACATAGACATATGGATGATAAGGGAATAGTGTAGTTGGGCTTTAGAGTGGTTTGACAGGTCGGCGCAACATCGAGGGCCGAAGGGCCTGTACTGCGCTGTAATGTTCTATGTTCTACTGGCTTCCTGTGTCCTAGTGTTTAAATACTGGCTACCAGTGTCTCAGTGTTTAAATACTGGCTACCTGTGTCCCAGTGTTCAAACTGGCTACCTGTGTCCCAGTGTTCAAACTGGCTACCTGTGTCCCAGTGTTCAAACTGGCTACCAGTGAGTCCCAGTGTTCAAACTGGCTACCTGTGTCCCAGTGTTCAAACTGGCTACCTGTGTCCCAGTGTTCAAACTGGCTACTTGTGTGTCCCAGTGTTCAAACTGGCTACTAATGTCCCAGTGCTCAAACACTGGCTACCAGTGTCCCAGTGTTCAAACACTGGCTACCTGTGTCCTAGTGTTCAAACACTGGCTACCAGTGTCCCATTGTTCAAACTGGCTACCTGTGCCCCAGTGTTCAAACACTGGCTACCGGTGTCCCGGTGTTCAAACTGGCTCCTGTGTCCCAGTGTTCAAACACTGGCTGCCTGTGTCTCAGTGTTTAAATACTGGCTGCCTGTGTTCCAGTGTTTAAATACTGTCTGGATGTGTCCCAATGTGTAAACATTGGCTCCTGTGTCCAAGTGTTTAATTACTGGCTACCAGTGTCCCAGTGTTCAAACACTGGCTGCCTGTGCCCCAGCGTTCAAACTGGCTACCTGCATCCCAATATTCAAACACTAGCTACATGTGTCCCAGTGTTCAAACTGGCTCCTGTGTCCCAGTGTTTAATTACTGGCTACCAGTGTCCCACTGTTCAAACACTGGCTGCCTGTGCCCCAGTGTTCAAACTGGCTACCTGCATCCCAATATTCAAACACTAGCTACATGTGTCCCAGTGTTCAAACTGGCTCCTGTGTCCCAGTGTTTAAACACTGGCTACCAGTGTCCCAGTGTTCAAACACTGGCTACCAGTGCCCCAGTGTTCAAACTGGCTCCTGTGTCCCAGTGTTTAAACACTGGCTGCCTGTGTCCCAGTGTTTAAATACTGGCTGCCTGTGTCCCAGTGTTTAAACACTGGCTGCCTGTGTCCCAGTGTTTAAACACTGGCTGCCTGTGTCCCAGGGTTTAAATATTGGCTGCCTGTGTCCCAGAGTTTAAATACTGGCTGCCTGTGCCCCAGTGTTTAAACACTGGCTGCCTGTGTCCCAGTGTTTAAACACTGGCTGCCTGTGTCCCAGGGTTTAAATATTGGCTGCCTGTGTCCCAGAGTTTAAATACTGGCTGCCTGTGCCCCAGTGTTTAAACACTGGCTGCCTGTGTCCCAGTGTTTAAATACTGGCTGCCTGTGTCTCAGTGTTTAAACACTGGCTGCCTGTGTCCCAGTGTTTAAATACTGGCTGGATGTGTCCCAGTGTTTAAATACTGGCTGGATGTGTCCCAGTGTTTAAATACTGGCTGGATGTGGTCCAGTGTTTAAACACTGGATGCCTGTGTTCCAGTGTTTAAACACTGGCTGGTGGTTCACACTGTTTAAAGTCATCATTCAGATGTAATAGGTGCTTCCTACACAGAGTGTGAAAGGGGGTTGGGAGGATGTGTTCCAGGATCTTGAACAGAGGCTATCATAGTGAGTTGACATAAACAGCTCCCATTACAAATGTCAATTGTGGAATCTATGATGGAAATGTTGACAGGTCACACACTTAGACATATTTGCACACAAACATGTCATATGCAAAGTTTATTTGTATTCTTCCCCACATGAGCAGTGTGATTCTCCAGAGCAGTACTGATGGTGGTGCTGCACTGCTAGAGGTGTCACCTTTTGGAGCAGGTGATAAACTGAGAATGCGTCTGCGTGTCGCAAAATATTTCATAACATAGCGGTATTATCCCTGGTGTCCTATTCTGCTATTAACCAACATCACTAAAACAAATGACCTGGTCACATTATCACATTGCATGTATGCGGAATCTTGCTGCGTACACATTGGCTGCTGTGTATATCACTGCCTCTACCAGTCAAGGTGCACTTCAGTGGGTGTGAAGTGGCTTGGTCTGTCCTGAGGCTGTGATAGGCGCTACGGAAATGTGAATCGTTCTTTTCTATGTATCTAGGCCTTCAGTTGCCTAGGCCCAAATTCTGGAATTCCTTCCCTAAACCCCTCCACCTCACTCTCCTCCTTTAAGACACTTAAAACATGCCTGACTAATATTTTGGTCTTAATACATGCCTTATGCGGTTCAGGGTAATATTTTGTTGAATCGCAGCCCATGGGATGTTTTACTGTATTAAAGGTGCTATATAAATGCAAGTTCTTGTTCTCTTATTTTCCTCTCCCAGCCGAAGGGAGATTTTTAAAAATTCATCCATGGGATGCAGGGCGTCACTGGCAAGGCCAGCATTTGATGCCAATCTCTAACTGCCCTTGAATTGAGTGGTTTGCTAGGCTATTCAATAATAATAATTTATTCGGGTCGCAAGTTAGGCTGACATTAACACGGCAATGAAATTACTGTGAAAATCCTCTATTCGCCACATTCCGGTGTCTGTTCGGGTCACAGAGGGAGAATTCAGAATGTCCAATTCACCAAACTCCTATATCAGACTCCTATTTATTGACTACAGACTCCTATATCAGACTCCTATTTATTGACTACAGCTCCGCCTTCAACACCATAATCCCAGCCATGATTGAATGGTGGAGTGGACTCGATGGGCCGAATGGCCTTACTTCCGCTCCTTTGTCTTATGGTCTTATGGTCTAAGCTCATATCAAAATTTAGGACTTGGCACCTCCCTCTGCAACTGGATCCTCGACTTTCTGACCCATAGACCACAATCAGTAAGGATAAACAACAACACCTCCTCCAGGGCAGCACGGTAGCATTGTGGATAGCAATCTGGCTGCTTCACAGCTCCAGGGTCCCAGGTTCGATTCCGGCTTGGGTCACTGTCTGTGCGGAGTCTGCACATCCTCCCTGTGTGTGCGTGGGTTTCCTCTGGGTGCTCCGGATTCCTCCCACAGTCCAAAGATGTGCAGGTTAGGTGGATTGGCCATGATAAATTGCCCTTAGTATCCAAAATTGCCCTTAGTGTTGGGTGGGGTTACTGGGTTATGGGGATAGGGTGGAGGTGTTTACCTTGGGTTGGGTGCTCTTTCCAAGAGCCGGTGCAGACTCGATGGGCCGAATGGCCTCCTTCTGCACTGTAAATTCTATGACTCTATGATAGTCCTCAATACCGGGGCCATGCAAGGCTGCGTACTTAGTCCCCTACTATACTCCCTGTACACACACGACTGCGTGGCAAAATCTGGCTCCAACTCAATCTACAAGTTTGCTGACGATACGACCGTAGTGGGTTGGATCTCGAACAACGATAAGTCAGAATACGGGTGGGAGATAGAGAACCTAATGGAGTGGTGCAGCGACAACAATCTATCCCTCAATGCCAGCAAAGCTATAGAGCTGGTCATTGACTTCAGGAAGAAACCCTGTACACACCCCTGTCAACGGGACCGAGGTGGAGATGGTTAACAGCTTCAAATTCCGAGGTGTGGACATCACCAAAAATCTGTCCTTGTCCACCCACGTCGATGTTACAACCAAGAAAGCACAACAGCTTTCTAAGGAAACTAAGGAAATTCGGCATGTCCACATTGAGTCTTACCAACGTCTACAGGTGAACCATAGAAAGCATCCTATCGGGCTGCATCACAGCTGGTATGGTAACTGCTCAGCCCAGGACCGCAATAAACTTCAGAAAATCGTGAACACCGCCCAGTCCATCACACAAACCCGCTTCCCATTGAATCTGTCTACACCTCCCACTGCCTGGGGAAAGCGGGCAGTATAATCAAAGCATCCTCCCACCCGGCTTACTCACTCTTCCAACTTCTTCCATCGGGCAGGAGATACAATGGTTTGAGAACACGCACCAACAGATTCAAAAACAACTTCTTCCCCACTGTTACCAGACTCCTGAATGACCCTCTTATGGACTGAACTGATCTCCCCACAGATCTTCTCTACTGAGTAGTACTACACGCCTGTATGTTTCACCCGATGCCTGTGTCTGTGTAATTTATACTTGCCCTATTATGGATTTTCTTTTTATGGACGGAATGATCTGTCTGAACTGGAAGCAGAGCAATGCTTTTCACTGTACGTCGGCACATGTGACAATAAACCAATCCAGTCCAATAGGTGAACCAGATGGGTTTTTACAATGATCGATGATAGTTGTCATGGTGACCTTACTGAGACTAGTCATATACCAGATTTATTAATTGAATTTGAATTCCATGGTGGGAATTGAACCCCTGTCACCAGAGCATTAACCTGGGCCTCTGGATGACTAGTCTGGTGACATTACCACTACACCACTGCCTCCCCCGAATCTAATTGAAGATTGTCCTTTGTCGAGCGGCTTTGCCGGTCCCGGCTGATGTGATGCGGCCGGACTGGGAGCTGTGTATTCTGTGTGACGCTCCGGGCCTTGTAGCCTGTGACCCTTCTGTTGTCAGGATTAAACTACCAAAGCTTTAAATGGAAAGGGCGGAGAGATGGATTGACAACAACTCTGTAAAATACCACACGATTTAGATCTCATGTGAATGTAAATAGGCATCCATTCAACAGGAGTGGCTAATGGAGCAACAATTACATTCCACAAGAGTCGTTCCACCCCGTTGCCTGGTTGCACTCCCTCATGTTTGGTCACGCTCTGTAAACTACGCAGTGCTCTCTGAGGTTACTGGATCAGACTGAGAGATTTTTACGACAGCGCAGGAGATAAAGGGGCCTCCCTTACGTGGAAAGACTGAAGTAGCGGAGGTTGTTCTTACAGAAGAGAAGGTTGAAGAGAGATTTGATAGGGGGCTTGAAAATTGTGAGGGCTTTTTTTAGGGAACAAATAAGGAAACAAGAGGATTGGTAGCCAGTGGACACGGCTTTGAAACAATTTGCAAGTGAACCAGAGGAAAGAGGAGAAGAATTTCTTTAACACAGCGAGTTGCTCTGATCCGGAATGTTCTGCCTGAAAGGACAGCGGAGGCTTATTCAGCAGCAACTTTCCAAAGGGAAGTGGATAAATCCAGTAGAAGGAAAATTTTGCAGGACAATGTGGAAAGAGGAATTAGGAGTGGGAGCACAGGTAGCATTGTCGGGGTTTCCAGGCATCAGATTGGCATTGCCAGGAGTCGGGCCCGAGGGGGGGGGGGGGGGTGACTTACCAGATAGAGGGGGAGATTCCCGGTTACCTCCCCAAGGTTGACAGGGGCCTGAAAGGGGGAGGGGGGAGCCTGGGGCCGCTGGACAAAATGGTGCCTTGATCTGGAGGAGCCTTTCCAGAAACCTCTCTAAGTGCGAATAAGCTCCCCGAGGTGAAAGAAAATGGCAAGTGCCTTTGGATAGCGATGCCAAGAAACACCCTGCTAATCACGCCTTTCAGTCTGCTGAATTGCGCACATGGTCTCACCAATGCCCTTCCAATTGTATCAAAAGATTCCTACTTTTACGTTCCATTTGCCTTGAAATAAACAACATTCTATTTGACCTGGTGTGTCTTCACACTAACTTTTTGTGATTCATGTAACAAGTCACCCAGATTTCTCTGTACCTCAGTGTTCTGCAATCTCTCTCCATTCAATAGTATGCCGCCTTACAATTCTTCCAGCTGAAGTGGACAAGTCACAATTTTCCACATTGTACAATATCTGACAAATGTTTACCATTCATTTAACCCATCTACATCCCTTTGCAACTCCAGGGGCGGGATTCTCCGTTGCCCCCGCCCACGGGGTCGGAGAATCCCCGGGGGGCAGCGCGAATCCCGCCCCACCGCCCCAACGCTGGCTGCCGTATTCTCCGGCGCCGTTTATCGGCGGGGGCGGGATTCACGCCACGCCAGTCAGGGGCCGTTGGCAGCAATTCTCCGTGACCCGATGGGCCGAGCGGCCGTCCGTTTTTGGCCAGTCCCGCCGGCGTGGGTTACATATGATTCCACACGGCTAGACCTGGCAGATAAGTTGGCAGGGGTGGTCCTCGGGGGGGCGCGAGGGGATCCAACCCCAGGGGGGGGCCCCCATGGTGGCCTGACCCACGATCGGGGCACACCGATTTGCGGGCGGGCCTGTTCCGTGGGGGCACTTCTTCCTTCCGGGCCGAACCCTGTAGGGCTCCGCCATGGGCGGTGTGGAGAAGAGAATCCCCCCCCACATGCGCCAAAATACGCCCGCCGGCCTGCGCATGCGCGGAACCATACCGGCGGTTCTTTCTGCAGCCTCCCCACCTCCTCCATACTACCTGCCCCTCCACCTATCTTTGTATCATCGGCAAACTTAGCCAGAATGCCCCCAGTCCCGTCATCTAGATCGTTAATATATAAAGAGAACAGCTGTGGCCCCAACACTGAACTCTGCGGGACACCACTCGTCACCGGTTGCTATTCCGAAAAAGAACCTTTTATTCCAACTCTCTGCCTTCTGCCTGACAGCCAATCGTCAATCCATGTTAGTACCTTGCCTCGAATACCGTGGGCCCTTATTTTACTCAGCAGTCTCCCGTGAGGCACCTTATCAAAGGCCTTTTGGAAGTCAAGATAGATAACATCCATTGGCTCTCCTTGGTCTAACCTATTTGTTATCTCTTCAAAGAACTCTAATAGGTTTGTCAGGCACGAACTCCCCTTACTAAATCCATGCTGACTTGTCCTAATCCGACCCTGCACTTCCAAGAATTTAGAAATCTCATCCTTAACAATGGATTCTAGAATCTTGCCAACAACCGAGGTTAGGCTAATTGGCCTATAATTTTCCATCTTTTTCCTTGTTCCCTTCTTGAACAGGAGGATTACAACAGCGATTTTCCAATCCTCTGGGACTTTCCCTGACTCCAGTGACTTTTGAAAGATCATAACTAACGCCTCCACTATTTCTTCAGCTATCTCCTTTAGAACTCTAGGATGTAGCCCATCTGGGCCCGGAGATTTATCAATTTTTAGACCTCTTAGTTTCTCTAGCACTTTCTCCTTTGTGATGGCTACCATATTCAACTCTGCCCCCTGACTCTCCTGAATTGTTGGGATATTACTCATGTCGTCTACTGTGAAGACTGACGCAAAGTACTTATTTAGTTCCTCAGCTATTTCCTTGTCTCCCATCACTAGATTACCAGCGTCATTTTGGAGCGGCCCAATGTCTACTTTTGCCTCCCGTTTGTTTTTAATGTATTTAAAGAAACTTTTACTATCATTTCTAATGTTACTGGCTAGCCTACCTTCATAATTGATCCTCTATTTCCTTATTTCTCTCTTTGTTATCCTCTGTTTGTTTTTGTAGCTTTCCCAATCTTTTGACTTCCCATTACTCTTTGCCACATTATAGGCTTTCTCTTTTGCTTTGATGCATTCCCTAACTTACTTTGTCAGCCATGGCTGCCTAATCCCCCCTCTGATAACCTTTCTTTTCTTTGGGATGAACCTCTGTACTGTGTCCTCAATTACTCCCAGAAACTCCTGCCATTGCTGTTCTACTGTCTTTCCCACTAGGCTCTGCTCCCAGCCGATTTTCGTCAGTTCCTCCCTCATGCCCCTGTAGTTACATTTATTTAACTGTAACACCTTTACATCTGATTCTACCTTCTTTCTTTCAAATTGGAGATTGAATTCTACCATATTATGATCACTGCCTCCTAAGTGTTCCCTTAGGAGGCAGTAAGGAGGGAGTAAAGGAGTATTGTGTAATAATACAACTTTTCATGTTTAATAAATGTATTTTTCTTGTTGGTAAAACTAATTAGTGGTCCTGTGACTCTGTTCCAACATGTTTTATGAAAAAAAAGTTAAAGACTTTTGAGCCAGGTTTTCATTCTGGGATCTTCCCATCCAGTTATAAGATCAACTGAGATCGTAAAACAAGTCATTAATATAGATTGTAAATTGTTGAAGCCCCAGCAACTGATCTTGTTAATCTGAAAATAACCCATTCATCCTTACTCTCTGCTTCCTGTTCGCTAACTAATCCTCCAGCCTTAAGATGTCAACCCCCTACACCAGGAGCTCTTATTTTATAGTAACCTTTGTTGTAGCACTATGCCTTCTGGAAATTAATTACACCACATCCACAGGTTCCCCTTTATCCGTGTTGCTTGTTACTTAAAGAACTGAGTTAGTTGAACACTATTTCCCTTTTGCAAAACCATGTTGACTCTGGTCTTATTCCATTTTATTTCCACTATAACCTCTTTAAAAATGGATTGCAGCATTTTCCCGATGGCAGATGTTAAGCTAACTGACCTGTAATTTCCAGCTTTCTGTCTCCCTGTTTGCATGAAAGTTACATTCACTGATGGGACCTTTCCGAAATCTAGAAAATGTTGGATAAATTAAAACAAATGCATCTACTATGATGCATCTGCTAAGAAGCAGCCACTTCTTTTACAACCCTCGGAATAAGTCCATCAGGACCTGGGGACTTGATAGCTTTTAGTTTGAATACTATTCTCGCTATGCTTTCCCGGGATTGGGCATGATAAATTGCCCCTTAGTGTCTAATTGGTTAGGTTGCGGGGATATGGCGGGGGCGTGGGACTAGGTACGTTGCTCCTTCCAAGGGTCAGTGCGGACTCGATGGGCCAAATGGCCTCCTTTCTAAGACCGGGGAACTGTCAGGAGCAGGATAACGGAATATTGTCGGGAGTTAAATTGGAGGATTGTTATTGTTATTGAGGGGAGTGGGCGGGTGGGATCAGGAAATGTTGTTGGGAATGGGATCAGGAAATGTTGTTGAGGATTCAATTCAGGGATTGCTATGGTTCCTGCTTTAATTCCCGTTTCTAGCTGCCTCTAACACCGTTAATAAAACGTGCCGAGTGGCATTTATATCTAGCAGCCAGGTTCTCGAGCCAGCAGTGAAATGTGACTGGGCCCTGGTATATAGCAGCAAAATCTTGGAGAAGCCAAGGCAAGAGGCTGAGGTTGAAGAACAAAGGCAATGTCTCAATTGCCGAGAGGAAATGCTGATATTGTCACTGCAGACTGACTGACAAGCCTGCAAGATGCAGTGAGGTTTAGCTGGCTGCTGCACGCGCCCTGACAGCATTGCAAGTACAGCTGCAGAGTAGGAACACCACCCCCCCCCACCCCCCCCCCCCCCCCCCCCCCGCCCGCCCTCTCTGGCCCTGCTCCAAGTGACGTCACTTTTTCCACGACTGCCTTGCTTGGTGTGGTATGTGTGGGCCTCTCTCAGATCACTCAGATCTTCCCCCCCACCCCCCGCCCCACATCACTTTGGAGCTCAAGTGTTGAGCCTGTCGAAGGCCCGTAACATTTCAACACCCGCTGTCTCGCCACAGATTATTTCAATACAACCCACTCATGTTTAGACATCGCGCAGGTACTTGGACCAAGATGCGTTTCTGTCTGCCTGAGGCACGCTCTTTCCAAGTAATATTTTTCAAATGCCACATTCTTTATGAAGAAAGATTCATGCCAATTTCCTCTCCTCACAAGAACAGGAATGACCGCTCGGCCCATCCAACCAGAAAAAACCTCATGTTTCCTCTCTGCAATATCAGGTCGTTTCTCAAAAGATTCTGCCTTTTTTTCTCTTTTTTTCTTTTTTTTCCCTTCTTTTTTTTGGGGGTGGGGGGAGTCCACAATGGGTAAGGGGGGGGGGGGTTAGGGAGAGACCACAATGGGTAAGGGGGAGGGAGAGTCCACAATGGGTAAGGGGGAGGGAGAGTGAACAATGGGTGAGGGGGAGGGAGAGTCCACAATGGGTAAGGGGGAGGGAGAGCCCACAATGGGGGTAAGGGGGAGGGAGAGTCCACAATGGGTAAGGGGGAGGGAGAGTGCACAATGGGTAAGGGGGAGGGAGAGTCCACAATGGGTAAGGGGGAGGGAGAGTGCACAATGGGTAAGGGGGAGGGAGAGTGAACAATGGGTGAGGGGGAGGGAGAGTCCACAATGGGTAAGGGGGAGGGGAGAGTCCACAATGGGTAAGGGGGAGGGAGAGTGCACAATG